>NC_143580.1:45876504-46176504 GCF_048544385.1 Mastigoproctus giganteus | reverse complement strand
AATGAAAACGATAACTGGAGCGCAAGCGCACAGAAACTTTTAATCCCACACACACGTCAACGGAGGCGGGGGAACAAACCCACACGAAGCAACCAAAAGTGGGTCGCAGCCGGGGGTTACTACAAAGCCGGTTCTGTCATTAGTGGACAGTAGAAATAACGAATGACCGACCGCAGAAGTGGCATTGACACGCTGGTGGATATTAACATATAAACGGCAGAGTTAATGATTAGCGAGGACTGTATTACTACAATGACCAACTGTGCTCTAGGCAATGACTCCAGGGGTTTTAACTTATTCATTGCTCCAAATTTCTGGTCTGACTCCCAGGATATTAAAGGAAATAAATACCGCTTTTTGTGTATATGTGTATGGAGGGAGGGTGGGGTGGATTCTAATATAAACCGGAAATGCACAACTCGAAAATGGGTGACAGAAGGAATGGTAATCGTTTTACAATATTATCTTAAACAAAGGCAAGGATTCTTATTCGGCCAATTTTCAATAATGTTATCACAATTTTTTATTTATTTATTTATTCACAACATGCAGAACAGTGCAATGGTAAATAATTAAAAAAAAATAATAATAATAATACTATCAATCTATATACTGTATCCGAAGAGTATTGGAAAGTTTTGGGGCTACCATATATTTATTATTTGAAAATAAAATACACGCAATGATATTAATATTAGCCATATGGTGCAAGAAAGCCCGAGGCTTAATGCTGCACCAGCCAAAAAAAAAAAAAAAAAAAAAAATTCTGAAGTATCGAGAGAGAGAAATAAAAGGGAATCACCAAGAAAGAGAAGTATGATGATATGATGATATCCAGCTCAGGACCCTGGGTGTGCCAAGCCCATACTCACGAGATGTGAGCCCCTGGGGTTATATTACGGATACACTATTTACATTTACATAATCTTCTGAGTTTATTTACATAACCTTACATATTTCTTATTATTTTTTGAATATTTAGAAGAGCAATTGTTCACCGAAATTATTTCGCAATAATAAAATACTTTTTTTTTTCTTTTTTTTTTTTTTTTTTTTTTTTTCGTTTTTGGAAAATGACTTCCTCGGGTTGCTTCCTGGAAAATGACTTCCTGGGGTAATTTTCCAAAAACGAAAAAAAAAAAAAAAAAAAGTATTTTATTACTGCGAAATTGGCAGTCCTGTGTTGCAGGACTGCCAAGTAAGACTGAAGAAAAGAAACCCAAATATCTAATGTTTTTAAATACTGTATTCTTTAAAAATATAAAATACAGTTTTTCTCTCTTTTGTGCTGCTAAACTTGTGTTATAAGTGCAATTCATTGCTCAAGGATGCCTTTTAGACAACTGGCAAAAGAAAGCTTATTTAAAACTTGGTTGAAGAAACCGAAAGCAATTTACTGTCTACATAACAGAACATTCGAGTAACGTCACGTCACGTGTTACTGTATTTGTTTACGTTCGCCATTTTGAAAGTAAATTCTGTACTGATTATACATAAATGTAAAACAATAGATCATACCACTGTTTTACATTTATTCTAAATTAAAAATCCCTCACTATAGCTCATACCTAAAGTTAATAAACCTCATACAGAGAAGAACATTAAAGCTTAGTGACAAACTTGATAAAATCCAAACTATTATATTAGGATAACCCGGAAAGTTAATTCACATATCAACATTCTTCT
The DNA here is from genome assembly GCF_048544385.1 of Mastigoproctus giganteus. Lineage (NCBI taxonomy): Eukaryota > Metazoa > Arthropoda > Arachnida > Uropygi > Thelyphonidae > Mastigoproctus > Mastigoproctus giganteus. The sequence goes on along the minus strand of NC_143580.1, from coordinate 46,174,818 downwards.
CTTTCTTGGTGATTCCCTTCTACTTCTCTTTCTCTGGGTAACTCAGAATTTTTTTTTTTTTTTTTTTTTTTTTGGCTGGTGCAGCATGAGCCTCTGACTTCCTTGCACCATATGGATAATGATAATAATAATATGCCCATGTGTATTGTGTCTGTAAATTGAGTGTTCTCTGGTCGATTTGCCGAAGACCGACTAACTCAGTCAGAGTGAAAAAAGCCCATAAAAGTTCCTCGTGTCAACGACGGTGATGATACCACTGTGCTATCCACGTAGACTAAATTTGGTATAATAAAGAAAATAGAACGGGGCGTAAACAGGAGTGTATTAATGGCAGAATATAACATTGGATCGTCAACATGTATGTTTTTTTATGTGCAGTTAATAAAATTGCATTCTTAATCTCTTTATTTCTTATTTAGCCTGGTTATTAATGCATTAAATATATTAAAAATAAAACTTTCTAGATAACGGAAAAATCGAAATAATGGCAAAGGTGACGTTATTCTGAAAGTCTATTGTATACTGTATTCTGTGCAAGTTAGAAAATCAAAAATGTTTTTATATTCATGCTTACGAACGGTACGGCATTTTTAACCAGTTGTAACATGAATTCAAGAACTGTAAAGTTTATCTTTTATATGCGAGTGAATTCTGGCTGCTGAAGTGGGCAAACCATAAGCACCATCAGGGTCGCGTGCAGGTGTTCAGGGTGTACCCCGCACACGGGCGACTCATAAAAGGGGCAGCATTTGGGTTCTATTAGATGAATATCAAAATTTAAAAAAATATAGTCTATATCATTTATTTTATTTTTTTCACAGAAAGGCTCAAATTCTGTAACGGTACCCCTCGTGTTACGCTACGTGACGGACATGAACTGAGAAAAACAGTTGTAATTAGAAGGAAAAAGTCAAAAGAAATTACTGTATTTGACATACTCGAAATTCTGTTTTTTGCTACTATTGTAGGCTATTTGATAATCAAAAATCACAGTTTAGCAGTGAATATGGCTTTAATGATTGGCAACATTTATCACATATACTAAGAAGACATGAGAGAAGTGCCCGCCATATTAAAAGTAGTACAAAGTATTGCGAACTCAAACTGTCATTATGTAATAAATGTACGATTGATGTAACAGAACAGAGACTATACGACACCGAGAAAAATATTGGCAATCAGTTATTGAACGTTTAATATACATAATATAGTATTTATCAGGGCAGTGTATTGCTTTTAGAGGTTTTTCAAAAAATTTATATGATAAGGACACAATTGTAACTTTCTAAAATTTGATTCAGTAATGTCGGAACATTTAAACATCCCAAAAAAAAAAAGAATATTGCGCATTATTTGGGAGATAATATACAGAATGAAAGAATTCATATAATTTCCGAAGGTATAAAACAAAACCATTTTTAAAATAGTTAAAAACGCAAAACATTATTCTTTAATTCTTGATGCAACTCCGAATATGAGCCTAACTGAACAATTAACTCTTGTTATCAGGTTTGTGTAACATTAATAAAAACATTGCAGAAATTCACGAACATTTTTTGGGATTTTGCTCTGTCGACGACACTACTGGTCAGGATTTGTACATTTATTTCAAATAATTTAAATTCATTAAATTTTAATATTCGGATTTAAGCGGTCAAGGATACGATAATGGCGCAAATTTACGAGGTAGAATTAACGGGCTCCAACAAAAAATGATTGAAGCAAATTCTAGAGCCTTCTTTGTGCCATGTTCTGCTCACTCTTTAAATTTAGTGGTCAATGATGCAGCGAAAATTTCGTTTGAGAAAGTTGATTTTTTTTTGGTATTATACAGGAATTATACAATTATTTTTCCTCGTCTACTAAGTGTTGGGCTATATTAAAATCCCACGTTCAAAATTTAAGCCTAAAATCGCTATCAAATACAACACAGGAAAGTCGAATAGAAGCAATAAAGCATCTTAAAATTAACATTTTGGAAATTTATCAGGTTAACCATATATCAAATTTATCAGGTTAATCATATCAAATTTATCATAATCATTATCAAATTTATCATATAACTGATGATAATACTAAAGATTCAAGAGCTCAGACTAATGATCTTATTTCAAAAATAACTTCATTTAAATTTCTTTGCTCAATCATTATTTGGCATGATATTTTAGGCTAAATTAATATCATCAGTAAAATGATGCAGAACCCGTCATTTAATATAGAAACAGTTGCTGAACATCTTGTAAATCATTTAAAAGATTATATATAGAACAGACCAAATTCATCTGTAGTCTCTACTGTTCTCCCAACTCCACTAATCATTTGGAGCTCTTTGACTTCCTCTCTTTGGAACTTGAGTTTCTCCAGTCCAACTTTCCTAACAGTGAGGTAATTTCCCTTGGTGATTTTAATGTTCACAACTCCAGCTGGCTTCTGTTTTCTAGTCACACCGACCCAGCTGGTCGAGATGCTGAGGCTTTAGCAATTACTAATGACCTTGCACAGATTGTTCATTTACCTACAAGAATACCGGACAATCCTAATCATACAGCCAACACGCTTGATCTTTTTCTTACAAACAACCCTTCTAAGTACACGGTCGAAGTGAGAAGTCCTTTAGGCACTTCAGATCACAACTTGGTGATTATCTTTTCTCCAATGGAACCTTTATCTCATGGCTATTCCCAACCTCGTGTTGTTTGGCATTACAAGAATGCAAAATGGGATGACCTGCAAGATTTCTTTTCTTCTTTTCCTTGGTCGGATTACTGTTTCAAAACTTCTGATGTCAACGTTTGCTCAGATCATGTCAGTGAAATTATTCTTGCAGGAATGGAATCCTTTATCCCACACTCCACTTTAAAATCTCTTCCGTTATCTAAACCTTGGTTTTCCAATAAATGTGCTAAGGCTGTTCAAGAGAAGAATGTTGCATATCGTAATTGGCTTGTTTCCAATTCTTCAGTTTCATTTTCTGCTACACCAAAGCTCGCAACAACTGTAAAGCAGTTATTAACCAGTCCAAACTAGAGTTTGAACAGGCTAAGAGTAGAAAACTTGCTTCTTGCCCTAATGGTATCCGAGCATTCTGTGCCAAAGCTATTGGCCTCAACTTTTGCCCATCTCTGCTCCCACCTCTGTCCAAACCAGATGGTTCTGTTGTCACTTCAGCCAAGGATAAAGCTGACCTGCTAGCATCCCATTTTCATTCCAACTCGTGTATTAATGATCTTGGTAAAACACCTCCCACCATGCTCCATTCAATACCTCCTGTAGTCTTCCGTCAAAAAGGATGTCAGGATTCTGATGAATCTTGATGTTAAGAAAGCTCCAGGTCCCGATGGTATTTCTCCACTTGTTCTCAAAACCTGTGCTCCTGAACTTACTCCTATTCTTTGCCGCCTTTTTTCACTTTCTTATCCCAAAAGGTGTTTTTCCTTCTGCTTGAAAATTTGCTCATATCCAGCTAGTTCCTAAAAAGAGTGACAAATCCCTCCCATCCAATTATCGTCCCATTGCAATTACTTCTACTCTTTCTAAAGTAATGGAGAAATCAAGTAACCGCCAACTCTTAAACTACCTAGAAACCTTCCGTCTGATCAACGTTCGTCAGTATGGATTCCGTCAGTGTTGATCCACTGGTGATGTCCTGGCTTATGTTACCCATTTATGGACTAATTCAATGGAAAGGTTCGGTGAAACACAATTAGTTGCTCTTGACATCTCAAAGGCTTTCTATCGTGTTTGGCAAAAAGGTCTTCTAAACAAGCTTCCATCTTATGGTTTCCTAACTGTTTTTAGTAATTGGCTATCCAGTTTTCTCTCTGATCGCTCACTGAGGGTGATGGTAGATGGCTCTCTGTCTTCTAACTTCTCCACTAATGCCGATGTTCCCAAGGTTCAGTTCTTTTCCTATTGTATATTAATGACCTTCTTCCATTGACTGGAAATTCTATCCATAGTTTTGCCGATGATGGCACATTGCATTCCACTTTCCGTTTTGAGAAACCTTGCCCTGCTCAATCAGTTTCAACTTCTCGAAAATCTGCTACCAATTCCTTAAATGCCGATCTTCAGGTAATTCCCCAGTGGGGCAAAGACAACCTAGTTGATTTCAACCCTTCTAAAACTCAGTCTTGTCTTATATCTCGCAAAAAGGATTCTTCTGCTATGCTTATAAGCATTCCTATGCTTATCTTTAGTGACACTGATTTCTAGGCAAAATGATATATCTCTTTTGGGGATTACCCTGACTTCTAATCTCTCTTGGCACAAGCACATTAGAAATATTGCTTCCTCTGCATCTAAAAAACTTGGTTTTCTCTTTTGCTCTCGGCGTTACTTTTCTTCCAAACAGCTGCTCACTCTGTATAAATCGCAAATCTGCCCTGCCATGGAATATTGTTCCCACATCTGGGGTGGTGGCCCCAAAACCTCTCTCAGGCTTCTTGATTCCATTGAGAAGAGGGCAGTTAAGTCAATTAATGATTCATCTCCAACAGAGTCTCTTCACTCGCTGTCTCATAGACGTACTATTTCTGCTGCATGCCTCTTCTACAGATACTTCCATGGGAAAAAAAGTCCGAACACGTGCCGCCACCAGCCAACATCCATTTCCTGTCCAACTTCAAACTCACAGAACCAACTTTTCATCTTCTTCATTTATTCATTCAGCTGCCATTTTCTGGAACAACCTTCCTTCATATGTATTTCCTGAAAATTACAGTCTACATAAGTTCAAGTCCAATGTCAACAAATATCTTCTTTCGTCTTCTCAACCTCCAACCCAAGCACAGTACCAAGTATTATAGGTTCTAATACCTCTCGTGGTTGAGGTTTACATAAAAAATAAAATGAAATGCCAGTGGAGGAACTAATAGCATGGATTATCGCAGCAAGTACAGGACGATACAAGACAATCCTACAAACTTCCAATGCCTACAACATTCAATGATGCGTCGGTGCGAATTATGCATTGAACATCAGTCACCAGTTCAAGCACTTCTTATTGTTTTTTCTATTTTGTGTGCAACAGCAAATGATTTGTATGCATTAAAAGACATTAAATTACTGAATGTACTGTTTTGATATTTACAACTCTTTAATAGCCTCTGCTGTTATAATGACTCATTTATGACCTATGTTTTCTTGACAAAAAAAATGTTTCTTTTAGTACCATCTACCATCAAGTTTGTCGGTAGAGTTTCTCTGCACCTTGTGTATGTATGTATATATATATATTTTTTTTTTTTTTTTATTGTGATATTTTGAACAATAAGTTGAACTGAATGTACTTTGATTACTAAAATAATATTAAAGAATTTTAAATTCTTTTTTAGTGATACTTATTATTAACAAGTTGAACTGATTGCCATACTATGTAATCTTTTTTTTATTTCAAAAATTCATTTTGTGACCTACTTATAGTTTTTCTGTTTTTATGATATATTTAACAATACTTTGAACTGGTTGTACTGTGATTAGAATAATAAATATATAATAAAATTTTTATTTTTGTAACCCCTTTCTAGTAGAGGGCAGTCTTATGAAAGTTTGCGCGTGAGTGGCCCTGAGCACCATCTCGCTGAACTGTTAATGACCACGCAGCCTTTGAAACAGCTTAAACCACAGCGTTTACCAGACATCATTGCCTAGAAACGATTAATAACCACAATCCTAAGCTGCCAGAAGCATGGTGATGATATCATGCCCGTCATCATTTTGATGACTGGCATGATATCTTCACCATGCTTCTGGCAGCTTTGTGAATGGCACATCCCACCATCTGCCTTAAAAGGAACCAAATCCTTGAGAATGAAGACCAACAGACTTAAGATGGCCGACAGGTTTATACCCGCTAGTGCATTAGGATCAATTCAGTGCCTCACACATATCGGAACTGACTTACTAAGGCTCACAGAAGATTCGAAATATAGGAAACAAACCGCAGTGTGGTTTGCTGAGGCTACTGTTGCCTAATAGTTGTGTGCATTTCTGTCAAGAACTGTGTGTCTGCAATTGAATAGTGTATATCTCACACAAGTTGTTTCGGTGGATGTGATATTAAGATGAACTTTTGTACTACAATTGCCAGGACTCTAAGACAGAAATGTAGTGATGAGTAATTCAATTTATATGTCAGCTTTTCTTGTATATTTTAGCCATTCTTTTATTTTTCATTTTATGGTAATCCCTTGGCATTTTCTGCCGTGAAGGGAATTTGTCACTTACCAATGTACACCTATATTTTATATTTGGTAGGACAAATAAAGATTTATTTATTTTGTCACAATACAAATTTAAATGAGTGGCAAATGCATCTTCCCAACATTAAATGCTTTACCATTTCATGAAAGGGTGGGCATACAAAGAATTTATTGCACCATGTAAGCTTCTACTCATGCTGGTCCCTACACCAAAGGTTCCCAAACTTTTATACCTTGCGCTCCTTTAAAATATTTCATAAATTTTACGTCCCCTTTCAGAACTAGTGCGAATAAACAGATTTGACAAAAATACATTGGAGTATATATACTTTTATAAATTAATATACCCTTCAATACATTAATTTCAAATATTTAAATAAAATACACTTAGTAACTGGATTAGTGGGATGGTTTATTCATATTTCATTTTAAAAAGTGCTTCATAAAAACAAGACGTGCCCATCAAAAATGAAGTGCTCCACACTTTGGGAACCTCTGCCCTAGAGCAATGCACACTGACATGCATAAATTTAAAGTGGAAATGTTTTCACCAATTCAGAAAAAAACATCCACTGAAAAATCTACAATTTTATGTTTTTGCCACTAAAAACTATGCATAACCACTAGAAGTTGAGAAACAGTATTAACTGATAAATGCAGTAAGGACACAGGCAGTGACTATATCTCCTGGTTGTGAAATATTGATTGGAAAAGGAATTTCAGTAACGATAATAATCATCCTTTCTGGATGTACATTTGATCAAATTTGGATCAATGTTACTTTCGGAGCAAAAGAAATAAAAATGGATGCCATATCGCACAACAGGTTGTGTTTTTTTTTTGTATAACAAAAAAATATTTCAATATCCTTGGTATGCATTTGATTGTAATCATAAACTTGAAAGAAATATTCTTTAGTTATCAAGCAAGCTAGAAAAAAATCATGATCAAGTGTCAAATGCTGCTATAAATGTTGGGAAGTCAGCATTTTTTTGTCCTCAGCTGCAGAAAGAGATATTTTATTTAAAAAATATATTTTCCTCTTATTTATTTATTATTATTTTTTTTATTGTGGGCACTACAGCAAGAGAACAGGTTACTGTTTAACACAATTAATGCTATCCAGATGGTCCGTACTGCCTATCAGCTCTTTTAGTGTCTTCTAGGCTGCACTGTCTTTAGTTAATCCCCTTTGGGAATACTGGAAAGTACAGTATTTACCATCTACAGGAGCAGAAAACATTCTCCACTGCCAGGGGCAGATCTAGGTTCTTGGAAGCCCAGGGCTGGAGTTCTTAGTGGATCCCATTTATGTATTAGTATAATGTACATGGCACAATCAGTTAAATCAATGGGGTCATTTCCTCGATAATATAATCAGTCAATTATATTATCGAGGAAGTGAAAATTAGTGAGAGAGGAGCTATTAGCTCCTCTCTCACTAATTTTCCATTTGTTATTAAAGATAACAACTACAGTGTCAATATATAATATCTTAGAAACATATTTTAGAACATTGTTCAAACTTTGTTCAACTATGAAAAGTAGAAGCTTGGTTCCACCAGGGCCATTTCAGAGCAAGTATGATATCAGGGGCATATTCAGGGGTGGGCAGAGGGGCATATGCCCCCTAACAAAAAATTTGAAATTAAAGAAAAAAGATGCAGCAGGCGTTCTAAAAAAAATCTCAAAACCCTGATCACCACGACCCCCTTACGATGACATCTAGCTACGCCACTGTTCGTTACCATTAACATTCCAACTGTGAAAACCTTGTGATTTGTAGAGGATTTTGGTTGAAATGGTGCTTCAAGGTTGTAATAACCATTAATCATTTAAAAATTCACAGTCTAGAGTGTCTGTATGTACTGTAAGTTAAAAAAAAAAATTACATATTAATAATAATACCCTAACACACACAAAAAAATAGGTATTTGGGGTCCCTTTGACTCCAGGGGGGGCAAGGGATCAAGCCCTATTAGCCATGCCTTGATCTGTCCCTATTCACCCCCACACCACTGTAACAAATTAATTTTGGTACAACAGAGGTCTGCTACTGTTTGATTTTACTACAAAAGACCTTCCAGAATAAAAAAAATCTATGGAAGGTAAGAACATCTGGTCAGTCAAAAACAAAACCACAATCATCTCTGCATTCGGGGGGGGGGGGGGGGGGTGATAAAATTTCAAACACTGATTTTTGAAATTTATAAAGCGGCTTCTTATAGACAAATTGCCTTGAATTTTTTCTTAATAGATGCAATACATACTGAAGGAAGAAAATGTAATTTTTTTTTCTCCATAAAACAATACATAGTGAGCAGAGTGCATTTTTATCTCCATTGGATAACAGGATAACCACTTGGCACACTAAATAAAAAAAGTTCGCACTATTAATTTTTTTTTTTTTTTTATAACGGGTATACAGTACCTTATCTTCTAATGAAATTTCAAGAAAATATAATTACTGATAGCTGTGTTATAAACATCCAAAAACTGTGTCAAAGAACATTCATTAAATGGGAAAAGAAAAACTTTGCCATGAAAAAAAAAAAATAATAATAATAATAATACTGTCAGAATTAATTCATTCTGCAAAACGAAGCAGACAAAACAGAAGCAACATGCAAATGTTGTTATTACTGAGGGGAAAAAAGTGTCTAAACTTTCATTTGATATTTTCTCCAATACAAGTGGTTTCATGCCATCAGAAAGCTATTAACAACGCTGTATTACCGATTTGGCCAAATTCATCGATATGCAGCTTTCATCTGAAAATATGGTTTATAAATAATAATGAAACCGAGGAACAGCAAATCAGTATAGAAATAAAGATATCCCAGGTGCGTTGTTTGTTTGGTTTATTTTTTACTTCCACATAAAATTAAAAACTGTTTCTCTCATGAAATTAAAATCTTTGATTCCAGGTGAATTCAGCCCAGAAGTGGAAGTAAAGCCATAACGAAACTGGTTGATTATTTAGTTGAAAATTGCGGAGAGAAAAAAAAAAACACAACAACAACAAAAAAAAAAAAAAAACGTTTCTTCCTGGTTTTGCAGTGTCTATATTTCTACATCTATCCACAATTTGCAGCATCTACAACCACGATGATATGCAGCATCATGGGCAGAACATACAAAATATTGCATGTGGAAGTTTCCATTCACGTTTTTTTTTTATTTTTTGTAATGAAAACCCCAAACATGAGAAATATTATAACCTACAGAACTTAATACCATGCATGGGTTGAAGGTTAAGGAAATAAACAAAGATATTTGTTGATATTAAACTTAAACTTCTTTAGATTGTAATTTTCATGAAATATGTATGGAGGAACGTTGTTGCAGAGAAAAGCAGTTGAATGAATAAATGAGGAAGAAGAAAAGTTGGTTCTGTAAGTTTGAAGTTGGACAGTAAAAGTGCATTGACTGGTTGTGGCATGTGTTCAGATTGCTTTGGAAGAGAATGGCAATTATAGGATCCCATGGAAGTATCTATAGAAAAGACATGCAATTGAAATAGAATGTCTATGAGACAGAGTGGAGACACTGTTAGAAATGAGTTATTCATTAACCTAACTGTCCACTTTTAAATGTATTCTAGAAACCTGAGAGGTTTAGGGGGAACCGCCCCAGATTTGGGAACAATATTCCATAGTAGGGCAGATTTGCGATTTGTACAGAGTGAACGGCTGTTTAGAAGAAAAGTAATGCCGAGAGTGAAAGAGAAAACTCAGTTTTTTAGATATTATTATATTATAGGATGATATTATTTAGATTATTATTATGCAGAGGAAGATATTATTTAGATTATTATTATGCAATATTTATAATATGTCTATGCCAAGAGAGATTATGATCTTGCCTATAAATCAGAGTGTCATCACAGATAAGCACAAGAACAAAAGAATCCTTTTTGCAAGATATAAGACAGGACTGATATTTAGGACTGAAATCAACTCTGCCCCACTGGAGAATTACCAACAGACAGGGCCACCCTCAATATTTGTGGGGCCCTGTTTATTTCCTTACCTCCAGAAGTTAAAAACAGCACATATTATTGAGAGTGAGTATAACATAAAAATTACATTTTTAAATAACGTCCTATGTTCAATATCAAACATACACATTGAGAATGAAGTATACACTCTACTTCTAGCAATTTTCAAGTTGACTTGTGCAAGCACCTTTGGAGAGATGATAATGTGGGTAACTAGACATTAAGACGGTAGGCTTGTTGATAGAAATGCAGAAAAGATACAGATGATATTATTATTTAGACCATTTGAGCTTGGGGCCCTGTTCCACAGAACAGGTTGAACATGCTTGTGGCCGCCCTGCCTGCAGATCAGCATTTAAGGAATTGGTAGTGGATATTCGAGAAGCTGAAGCCATCCTTGCAGGGCAAGGTTTCTCAAACTGGAAGGTGGAATGCAATGTGGTATCATCAGCAAAACTGTGGATAAGATTGCTGGTCAATGGAAGGTCAGAGTGGAAGAAAGAACTGAACCTTGGGGAACATCAGCATTAGTGGAGAAGTGGAAGCTTATTTAGAAGACCTTTATGCCAAACACGATCAAGAACAACTGCTTGAATTTCACCAAACTTTTCCATTGAATTTGTCCATAGATGGGTAACATAATCCAGAATTTCACCAGTGGATTGACATTGATGGACCTCATACTGGTGATTGCTGATCAGATGGAAGTTTTCTAGATAGTTTTAGAGTTGACGGTTAATCGATTTCTCCATTACTTTAGAAAGAGTAGAAGTAATTGCAATGGGACGATAATTGTATGGGACGGATTTGTCACCCTTTTTAGGCACTGGCTGGATATGAACAAATTTCCAAGAAGGAAAAACACCTTTGGAATAAGAAAGTGAAAAAAGGTGATACAGAAAAGAAGTAAGTTCAAGGGCACAGGTTTTGAGAACAAATGGAGAAATACCATCAGGACTTTCAGTTTTCTTAGCATCAAGATTGATTAAAATCCTTCTGATATCCTTTTGAAGGAAGACCAGAGGAGGTGATGAATGGAGCGTACTCTGAATAATAGGAGGTTGTTTACTAAGGTCATCAATACACAAGTTGGAAGAAAAGTGGGATGCTAGCAGGTGAGCTTTATCTTTGGCTAAAGTGGCAATAGAACCACTTACCATCTGGTTTTTACAGAGGTTGGAATAAAGATGGGTAAAAGTTGCAGCCAATAGCTTTGGCAAGAGACCAGAATGCTCACCTACCAATTTGTCAAGAAGCAAGTTTTCTACCCTTGGCCTGTTCGAAAATTAGTTTTGACTGATTAATAACTGCTTTACAATTTAAAAATATTTCTTGCTTTACCTTTATATCTTTCATGCTTTACAATTGTTGCAAGCTTTGGCGTAGGCAGAAAATGAACCTGGTGGTTTGGACACAAGTCAATTGTGATATGTAACATTCTTATCTTGAACGGCCTCAGAACATTTATTGGAAAATCAAGGTTTAGATAAAGGATGAGATTTTAAGGGGGAGTGTGGAATAAAGGATTCTATTCCTACAAGAATAATTTCACCGACATGATCTGAACAAATGTTGACATCAGAAAATTTGAAACAGTAATTCGACCAAGGAAATCAAGAAAAATCTCACAGACCATCCTATTTTGCTTGTAATTCCAAATAACATGAGTTTGAGAATGGCCACAAGAGAAAGGCTCCATTGGAGAAGAGACCATCACCAAGTTGTGATCTGAGGTGCCTAGAAGACCACTCACCTTGACCCTGTACTTAGAAGGGTTGTTTGTGAGAAAAAGATCAAGCGTATTGGCTGTGTGGTTAGGATTGTCTGGTATTCTGGTAAGTAAATGAACAATCTGTGTGAGGTCATTAGTAATTACAAAAGCCTCAGCATCTTGACTAGTTAGGTCCGTGTGACCAGAAAACAGAAGGCAGCTGGAGTTGTGAACATTAAAATCATCAAGGAAAATTACCTCACTATTTGGCATACCCAAGGACTGGAGAAAGTCAAGTTTCAAGGAGAGGGAGTCAAAGAATTCCAAGTGATTAGTGGAGTTGGAAGAATAATAGAGGCAACAGATGAACGAATTTGACAAAACGGGATAGAGAGATTTTAAGCGAGAGAACATTGAAAAGAGGAGATTCCAAATTGATAAGTCTCTGACAGGAAATATGAGAACGGATATATGCACAAGTACCATATTTGAAGTGAAAAGAATCATAGATCAAATAATTCTGACAACTGAGATGAGCAGTGATTGAATCAACCAATAACTTGGATTCTGTTAGAAAAAGCACATAGGGTTTAGCATACTGTAAGTGGAAATTGATATCAAATGAGATTGGAAGTGAGACTGAGACCATGTATATACGTGAAATGAATAAGGAAGTATTTGGAATATTTAGATCTTTTCAAAAATAAGTTTGTTCTATTAGTTTGGAAACTCATGGTGCATTCAGTAGTAAGAAAAAGGTGGGAAGACGTGCTGTATAAAGTAATGAAATTTTTGGATATGGCAAGAATACAGCCAGCTCCTTGACATAACATGGCCTTGACAATGCCTCCGCATACACACTACTTGGATTTTTTCCAGTCACTATCTGGCAGATTAGAGGCAGCGAGATTATACACTAGCTGATTCGGAAGCCTCCTAGACAGTTACCAGTAGGTTCAGTCTGGTGGACTGTATAGTGGCTGGCTTGTGAACACCATTTTAGAGCTAGCTGTATCCTTGAAATGTAAGGAAGATTGGATCTTGTCATGATGACCATCATAACCTCAAAAGACATAAATCATACTGCATGATGAAAGAAATGGGGGACGTTTGTCAGAGCTTTGTTCTGGAGACTAAACATGGATTCCAGCACTTTAAGCCTCCAATGAGCAAAGTGGTGATATTGCACTGGTTGATAAGGGTCACTACTGCCTAGTATTGCCTGGTAACACAGAGGGGCAACATTCCTCCGTGTGGTGGATGTACCACACCTTGACCTCTGCTTATGTTGGTTTGCATCTGGGGGTTTTACCCAGGGTAATTAACAGTCCCACTATCATGAAGGTGCAAGCAGAGATTTGGCTGTCATAGACTGACTTGGACTTTGTCAAAATTAAGTTCACTTGACTTGAGTGTCATCCGAATATCAGTTCCATTTAGTGTTTGGAACTCCCAGGTAGCAAGCCCAGTTTGGCATACCCAAGACAATGTCTGTGACAGCCTCAAGGACAAAATTAACTAAAGTGACAAGAAATTTTTATTTTAGTACTCTTAATAATTCTTGCAAGAGTATAAAATGTTTTCATTACTAAATAATTTGGCTTTCACTTACTACTCACACATTGTGCTAGCTAATTTACAAATCTATATTGTTAAATTAATTACATTAGGGCTGGAATTATTAAAATTTGTATTAATTTATTATTATTTTTTATTCTTTAGTATACTGGCTTACACACCATTGCAAATTGTGATACATGATCATACCAATATTGGAGTAATTTATTAACAACTTCAATTTAAGGCCAATTAATTTCAATGATGCTATGGCCTCACTTAGGATACTCAGCAAAGTTGGGAAATTTGTAGCTTCTTCAAATTAGTTTTTGCCATCTTTTCTTGCTTTCACCAACTTCTAAACTATTAGATTATTCAGGGGGATCAGTTACATCCATTGTGTTGTTTGTATTACTACAGTAGAGCGTCAGTTATCCAGAATAATTAATGTCAGACCTCTTCCAGATAATCGAATGTAAGGTGAAATTAAATAGTGTGAAAAAAATGAATTTATTTAATTAAAAAATAATAATAATATCTTATACATAAAAATTTCCACATACATATGTATGTGTATAGGTATTTTACTGCAAATTTTTTGTGGAAAAAAATTTAAAGTAATTTTTTAAAATAATGTTCGATTGTTTTTTGTTTAATTTGTTGTGACCTTTTTTTTTTTGCTGCAAAATCTCTCAAGTTCCTTAATAACATCAATTTGATTATATCCCATTCTTCCTGGTTTTCTGCCCATTTCAGTGCTGTTCCTTTTGGTTGACATTTTACCATAAAAAAACGGAAAAATAATAAATCGCACAGTTTTGGGCCGATATTATTACTGAATATGAAATTTATTCTTACACAATATGAAATAAAGAGAAGAAAATATGTAATGGAAAACTGGGTTCATGGAAGCGAATGACTAAACTCTATCACTCATGGTTTCTGAGAAACCCATTAATCCCAATTAAACATTTCACTTGATATACAACGTAAAAAAAAAAAAAAGACAGACAGAAATACTCTCATAGCATAATAAACATATGTGTTAAATACTACCGTTAATAAAAAAATAAGAAAAATCAGCCTTTCAAATTATTCCAGATAACCAACATTCTATTGTATATATTTAATATAGTGAATATCGTACCCACACAACCTTGCATGGTTGTATGGGTACCATATTCAGAGATAGCAGATATACATCTCCCCAAGCCCTTGTTTAAAAATAGGAAAAGTGAATGAACTACCAATGTGGAATTATCCAAGGGACTCACATCTGGTGAGTATGGGCTTAGCATACTCAGAGTCCTGAGGTGGATATCATCATTCTTCTCTTTCTTGGTGATTCCTCTCTCTCCCTCTCTCTCTCACACACACACACACACACACACACAGTAACTCAGGAATTTTTTTTGGCTGGTGCAGCGTAAGCCTCAGGCTTCCTTGCACCATGTGGCTAATAATAATAATATATTTTTTTATATTTCAGACTTTTACCAACTTGAATTACTGTAGAGCAGTAAAAGTACAAATTTCAAGGTTTTATTGAAATAAACTGGTAAATTCTAAAATTTACAAGATTTTGGACTTTTACAGTAACACACACACACACACACACACACACACACACACACACACACACACACACACACACACACACACACACACACACACACACACACACACACACACACACACACACAAAGTCCCAACGTTTATTGGGACACTAAAATAGAAAAACACCTAGTTAGAAGTGAAGAAAGAAATTTTTAATATCAAGTATGATCTTCATGGGCCTTAATGACATCAATAACTCTCTTGGAGAATACTTTCTACAAGTCTTTATAATGAGTGGCTCCATTACTTCCCATAAAGCTACAGAATATTCAGGCAGAATATTTTTAGGTCTGTCACAATATTCTCCTCTAACCTCTCTGTATTAGCCATGCTTTGTGACACAGAGCACTGGCACACTAATACAAATACAGCTGAGATCCTTCCAGATCAATTTTCACAATTCCCAAAACATTAAATTTGTAAGGCAATGAGTCCCAACTGTATACACGCCATAATGTATTGTGTAAGTGTAGTCACGTATTTCCAGTTAACAAAATAACACCATCAGCTCAGCATGGAAACACATATCATCTTCCCTAATGAAATATTTTGAAAACACTTTGTGACAATTTTGATACACTGTAATCTCAGTTCCTGCTGAAAATAACTTCTACTGTTGTAATAACTAAAACCAAGGATTTCTACTTGCTCTTTAGATAAATTTAAATCACAAACTAAGTGATTAAACTTTCCTTGCTTAATTAAGTGTGTGGCATGTTGTAATTTTCTAGTTGATAGTCCAAATCTGTTGAAGTGGACAGTGTAGGGGCATTGTCCAGGCCATAGTAGATGTTCACTGCTTCCTTTATCCCGTGATTTTGGGGGACCCGGTAATAGCAGTCTACAAAGTTGTTTGAATGAAGCTTAGTTCATGAGGTAACGTTCTAAAATGCTGTTCACAGCTTCTACAGCAAGATATGTCTATATTATTAGAATTTTCTGTGATGCAGTTACAATTATAACTATATATAATTACTATATAATTGTAACTATATTATTAGAATAGTCACATTTCTTATAAGGTAAAGTAGAAGGGGCTTTTTCATGCACTAAGAAAAATCATATCAATTATTATGGGGGAAATTATATATAATTGGTCCTATAATAATCATTGGTGGCTTATACTTGAAACTTACTTTGAGATATCTTCTACACTGGCTGTCCTTGGAGTACTTGGGTTTGTTATTCCCTCACTTGGATAGTCTGAAGCTGTAACACTCACTAAAAAAGAAGAGAAAAAAATGCTTTTTCACTTAAAATAAAAAAAAAAGGTATATAAGGAAATCACAAAAAAAAAAAAAACAAAACCCAGAGACCACAAATTTATATCCATAAATGATTAAAAAAAGTATTCTAATGAAGAACTGCCTATTACATAAAAACTTGAGCAACTGTCACAACTGCTTTTTCTTGTCCCAACATTTAAATCTGGTGTGTCCTGGTGTTTTGTTTGCTCATGTGTTCAGTCATGAATAGCCCTACTGCAGAATTGGTGATTGTGGATTTCTTCTAAATCATTAAAGCAACCCAACTTTTCAAATGACTTTTTACAGTTATGGAGTTCTACTAACTTATAAGATTGCGACCAAGTACACTGCATTATAGTTTTTGAACAGCTGATAGGTCTTTTATATATATCCATCCAATGGCAAAACTACAATTTCTATTCCCCCCATTCTCTTGAACAACCAAAAAATTACTTCCCCCCAACAGTGGTGAGTGGACTGGCTAGGTCTTGCCACTGTATCCATCACTCCCACATCTATAGTGTTACAGGTTTCCAAGATCTCATCTCCCCCATGATAGGGACTCTACTTGCCACAATGCATATATTAGGACCAATGTCAAACTACATTATCATTTTAGTCACTTCATAACTCAAATCCCCTCTCCCGTCATAAGTAAAATTTTATAGAGTAATTTGTTTAAAAGGCCTTCCTTATTCATTTGTTCCTGATTCTTCTTAAATTCCAATCCTATAACAAAGGTAAACAGTTTTACAAACATTAAGTTGCATTAGATCTTTCTACTTGATCCTACCGCTAGCTTGTTAACTTCCGTCCCTCTAAAAACTCAATTTTGTCTTATCACCCTTTTTATTATTTTGCATATTTTTATTATGTGATATTGGTAAAATAAAACTGAGAAAATATACATCATAATCAAATAATTAACCTGAGAAATCTGTTGTGATTTGTTTTCTTGGAAAACAGATCACAACAAACACACCAAATAAAGCTTAGTTAATAAATATGGTAGCTACCTAATACTACCTATTCTTTTAGTATATACATATATACTAAAATAATTTAGAGCAGGGGTGGCCAATGAGTCAATCGCAGCTTTAATTTTGGTCGATCACAAAGAATTTTAAATACACAGTCATCCCTCGATTTGTGCAGTCAGGTATATTACCAAAATTTTATATTGTGCAGTGGATTTTGCTGCGCAATATAATTTTTTTTTGCGAAGTTTCAAAAATAGGAATGAAGAGCAGATTCTGAAAATTTATTTATTTATTTATTTTTTTGCATAATTGAAGGTTTCATTGAAGGAAAAACACATTTCACCATAATAACGTAAAATACCACAGAATTCCAGATGTCGATATTATTGCAAATGCAATAAGATTGAGCTTACTATCCGTTTATAATTAGATTGCACTAACAGAAAAGCCCAATAAACCAGAAAGTGCAAATTGTTTTATGGTCGTGACCTCCAGAAATAGCTTTAGAGAATTATCACAAAGGCATTCAAAACTGATTCTTATAAGGATATAACCAAAAAGATCAATAAACGGTGGTGTGTTTGTCTGGTAATTTTGGAAACACCTTCCTCATTCGGGAATCCTCTTCATCAATTATCCTACGTTAGCTGTTCAGACAGAATATTTTTCCGGTTCACGCAACTTAAAAGTGTTTTAATCGGTAAGCATTGCTTTTGCTGATTTAATAACTGGACAGTACTTATATGTTCATTTAATACCTTTTGATTTAAAATGAATACTACGAAAAAGAGTAAAATGTATTATTTTCATCAAGAGTGGGAGAATACTTTTTTGTAATGGTGAAAGAAAAAAATGTTGCTATTTGATTTGCAATGCTTCTTTGGCTATATCCAAAAGAGGAAATTTAGAAAGGCACTTCAACGCACTCCATGGTACCAGTCGGATTTTCCACCGAATAGTGACCTTAGAAAAAAAATAAATGAGAAGAACTTAAATCCAGATTATTCGCGCAACAAAATTTCTTCGTGACACGTAATTTACAATGTAAAGCAGTAACTGCAGCATCATTTAAAGTGAGTCACCTTCTTGCAAAAAAAATGCAAACCATTTTCTGATAGTCAATTCACCAAAGATGCATTTTTAGAAATAACAGATTCTCTTTTTGAAAATTTTAAGAACAAAAATGAAATTAAAAGTGCCCTTCAAGATCTGCAATTATCTCAAAATACTGTGATGCGACGCATCAAAAAAATGAGTAAAAATGTGAGCAAACAATTGCGTACTGATATTGCTAATTGTGTGTCTTTTTCTTTACAACTGGATGAATCTACAGATGTCAGTAATACAGCTCAGTTGCTCGTTTTCATTCATATGGTTTTCGATGATTCTACCACCAGAGAAGAACTGTTGGATATGGTTTCGTTAAAAAAAAGAACTAGAGGTCTTGATATCTTTAACTCATTCAAACATTTTATTGAAAAAATTAAATTACCACTATTTAAGCTCATATCAGTAACAATAGATGGAGCTAAAGCAATGATGGGGCATCTTAACGGATTGATCGTATCGTGCCAAAAGGATGATGAATTCCCAGATTTTTTGTATCATCCACCAGCAAGTGTTAGCCAGCAAAAGATTAAATACTAAAAGTGTTATGGACATCGCTTTCAAAATCGTGAATTCCATCAGAGGACAATCTCTTCAAAGGAGACTTTTCAAAATGCAACTCAATGAAAATGAACCAGATCTGATATTACACACAGATGTGATGTGGCTGAGTCGGAGTACTCAGCCAATTGTAGTCGAAGTTTCTACAGAGATTTCGAAATTTGCTGAATGAAATTAAAATATTTGTTGATCAAAGGAGAGTTGTTTATCAGCAGCTGCAAGATATGGAGTGGTTGTGTGATCTGGCTTTTTTTGGCAGATTTTACCAGTAAATTAAGTGAACTGAATTTGGAATTACAAGGAAAAAATAAAAATGTGGGTGACATGATTAGTAGTATTTCTGCATATAAATATCAATTTTTGGCAATGGCTAAGGATCTCAAAGAAAAAAAAATCCGACCATTTTGCAAATATGCAAGAACATTTGCAAAAATATCCTGTTTTTGAATTTAATAGTGACAAATATGTTTCTGAAATTGAGAATGTTGTGGCCGATTTTGAAAACAAATTCAGTGATTTTAAAACAATTGAAGACATTGTTCAATATATTTCTTATCCATTTAATGTCGACTTAGATACGAAGCAAATTGCAGAAAAAAATCGCCGCGATTTTTCACATGGAGAAAATATTACTTGAAAATGAAATTATTACATCGTGAAATGATATCTAAAAGCCAGATCATCATAAAAAGACTTTTGAAAATATGTTTGCTGAGAAAAGTACCCAAATGTAAAAAGTGCAGTGAACTTTAAATTCCTGTTTTGGTTCCACATATCTGTGTGAATCAGCCTTTTAGTATTTGAAACAAACAAAGACGAAGAATCGCTGTGCTCTTACGGATTTGCATACAGAAGATTCTTTACGGTTGGCTTTATTACAGTACATCTCCGATTTTGAAAGCTTGGCAGATGACACGAAGACACAAACATCATATAAATTGAAACCTTGAAATACGTATGAGTTTCAAATAAGAATTCTGAATTGTATTGAATTTTAAAATGTATAAACGTGTATTGAATTTTAAAATTTATAAACAACATTTTTCAATATGTGTTGCTTAACTTTTTTAACCTTGTGCAATGAAATTGAGATGGTAGATCGCATCAAAAATTAAGTTGGCTATCCCTGATTTAGAGCAATTTTACACAGAAAGGTAAACTATAAGTGTCTCACTAGGTTTGCCAACAATGCCATGAATATAATATTAAAACTTTTATTAAAATTCTAATAAGTTTAAGAACACAATATGAAACATGATTTTCTTAGTCTTTCTTAACTACCAGATGAGGTTAAAAAAAAAATTTCCAGTAACAGCAAACTTTTACTCCTTTGCTGTTTATCCACAAAGCAATAAGTAAGTAGTTTTTCATACTCCAAATTGCATAAATTTTGTCTGACAGAAAAGAAGAGTAAAAACATACAAAATACTTTATGCATTTTTATTTCAAATTATTCCAGTTTTTTGCAAATAATTGCAAAGCCTACTGAAATCATTTTAGATCAAATATCACAACTTTAATCATATTTAGCTCTTCTTAAAGGAAAAACTTTTAAGAACAAGATGTAGAAAAATATAAGATGTATGACAGTTTGATTAAAAAGGAAATAAGGAAGACAAAACAGACATGGATGGAGGAGAGATGTGAAAGGATTAAATATCTACAAAATAAGCATAAGGAACATCTAGTCCACAAAGAAGTGAAGAAACTATGCAACATCAGGAAAGACTGTGCAAGCAGCTACATTCTGGATAAAAATAACAGGGAATTGTTGACAAGCAACAGAAAAAGGATAGATGGCAAGAATATCTGAGGGAGCTATACTGGGAGGAGGACAGACAACTGGAAAATGACAACACCTGAACAGAAGGTGAACATCAAGACTTGCTGATGGAAGAACTGGAGAAAGCAATAAAGTCAATGAAAAAAAAAAAAAAAAAAAAAATGTTCTTGTTTATACTCCAGCATGACCACAAGGTCAGTGGAGTTTATGATAAATCTATCAATACAAAAGTTAATCGTATTTAGCAGTCATGGGCTTAAACCCTGATCCACTCAAAGAGTGTGTGCTACTGCATTCACGCTCCTGACCACTCGGGTATGTCAGGCTTAACAATAACAAAGCAATTGGCATTGGTAACATCCCAGCCGAAATGCTCAAATACCTCGGAACAAGAGGAAAACAACAGCTCCTCAATATTTTAAATAATGTTCTCAATGGAGGTAAGCTACCCCTTGACTTTCTGAGATCCATCTTTATTCCCATACCAAAAAAGGCAAGAGCAGCAAAATGTGCAGACCACCACACAATAAGCCTCTCGATGAAAGTCGTCTTGAAGGTGATTCTACACAGAATTGAAGGCAAGATTCAAGAACAAATTGGAAAAGACCAGATAGGTTTAAAAGGGGGGGGGGGTTGGCACAAGAGAAGCAATATTTTCTCTTAATATACTGGCAGAAAGAGCAATTGAACATCAGCAGAACCTATTTGTCTACTAATATAAAACTATTATACTAATATAAAACTCCTCTGGAAGATATCTTGATATTTTCCACGTCCCATTCCCGCTTTTATTTGTCTTTTCCTTAGTCTGTTGTTCTCATATATACCCTGCAAAACTAGTACAGGGGAGTCCTCATTATCTGAGGATAATTGGTTCCAGAAAATTACACTTAAAACGAATCCACTTAAAATGGGGACCAAATTTTCATAATGTGTATTATGTACTTGTACATAGTAAAAAATGGATTAAGGAAGCTGAAAAACGAGACCATTATTTTATTAGACATTTTTTATTATAATATGTTGAACAATGTAAGGTTAAGTAAAGTTTATTGAAGTTACACTATTTTTCAGTTTTATGAATAAAGAATGAATCCAGAGTTTGCTTTTTTTAGCTATATTTTTTCAGATAAAATTGTGTCATAGCATTTATGTTTTTTCCTTAGTCTGTTCGTGCTTAACTTTTGCTGCATGATCATGAAGAGGGTCATTCTCACAAAAATATTCAAGTGCTCAGTCAATTTTCTCAAGGGCTTCCTTTAATTTTCAAATCCTTGTCTGGGACTCGGATACCCCCTGTATTGCCATCTACCTGACATCATGACCTTTTGAGTCTGCCACTGTTTGCTAAAATTGATGCATTCCAAAATATGCTAGAACACAATGGAAAATACATATGCAATCTGTAGACAACTTATGGATCCCATATCTCTGAACAACATGATTATGTGTATGATAATGCTATGAAAATATGTCACAATATTGGAACAGAATCCTAACCTCAATACCATGGAATGCTGCTACACCAAAATGGAATACTACAAAGCACAGCTAGAAATCTCCCCCACCCACAAATCCATCTTCAGCCACATAGTCTACATTGCTATAAAGAAATGAAACAAAATATCAACCCATGATAAAAAAAAACAAAAAAACTGGTTCAAAGTATTCAAAGCAGATAAGCTTGCCAATTATCAAGAGAGCTGGGAAGTATTTCCAAAGCCAAATGGAAATAAATTTCCTGAATGTATTTATCTGTATTTTATGTTATTTATCTTTTATATTCTTTATAAATTTTTTTAAAGGTATCAATAATGTATAAGATATTAACTTACATGGGGGTGTGACCATTCTTGTTGTATCTTGTGTAGGTGGAGGAGGTGGAGGTGGAAGCGAATGATTCATATATACAGTTGGGGTTATAGATTTAATTACAGTTAGCACAACTCGGTCAGTAGTAGCTTTCAACGTTGCCACAGCAGCTTCATGTGTTACATTTTCTAAGTTTGTTTCACCTACCTAAAAAAATACATAGAATAAAAAAATAATATGAAATTCACTGCATTTCTACATATTTCATTATAAACAAAGTGAGGAGCAACATGGTCAAAGGTGGCCTTATTTGGAATGTTCAACTGTCTGGACATTCCACTAGAAACAAATTTTATAACAATTTATTGTAATACCTCTTATTATCTTTATAGGTATATAAAGAATATTATTAAACTATAGAATATTATTATTATTAGGTATATTAAGAATATTATTAAGAGCAAAACTGTGTTGCCTGTATGTGTATGCATATATATATATTTTTATGTATTGACATTTCTAAGTGTGAGTAGTTTCTGCCCGTATTCTATGTCTGGCTATACAGCAAGTGGAAGGTGAAATTAGGTAAGTACTTAAGACAGCAATAGACACTCCTGCTCTCGTATGCCTATTTAGCCCGTGAGCCTATTTTATTGTAATACTACTCAGAAAGTAAGTATAATGGTTAATATTTAAAAATTTAAATTTAACATACATAAAAAAATTGAATACTTAAAGCTAGTTTGAATACTCAGAAAGCAAATTTGATAGTTAATATTGTAAAATTACAATATAAAAATGAATTCTTAAAGCTAGTAAATCTTGGAATAAAAAAACTACTCAGAAAATAAATTGTATTAAAATAAAAATAGAGTTCTTAAAGCTAGTAAGTCTATTAATAAAAAACTAATAAAAACTGTAGTTATAAAGTGAATATTTTAAAATTTTAGATTTTAATAAAAATTGAGTTCTTAATACTAGGGAGGCTATTATGGTAAAAACTATTCAGAACATAAAATTGATGGTTAATATTTGTTAAAATTTAAAAAATTTTGTTTGTAATGCAAATAAGATGATTATGGTAAATACTATTCAGAACATAAAACTGATGGTTAATTATATTCTAAAATATAATTGCAAAAATTGAGCTCTTAAGGCTAGTGAGGCTATTATATAGTTGATGGTCATTTCAAAATTAAAAGTAGACAAAAAATTCTGGATACACAAAGATAACCCTTACCAAATAGCAAATACCTACTTAATCCAGGGCCATTACTGACGGTAACTTGCAACTAATGTATTTTCTGCAATCATATTCTATTTGATATCCTTCCCCTTAAATTTTTTCCCCCAACACTTCTGAGCTGTTAGTGCAATATGAGAGCAGGAGTGTCTATTGCTGTCCTAAGTACTTACCTAATTTCACCTTCCACTTGCTGTAGAGCCAGATGGAATGTGGGCGGAAACTACCCACATTTAGAAATGTCAATACATGAAAATATTTACCTATTGCTCTTTGCAGCTTGCGCAAGATAAGCAAGTATTTGAGAACAATTACAATAAGAATAACAGCTTACAAACCACTTGAATATATATATATATATATATATATATATATATATATATAAATTACACACATACATATACTACATAGGTTTTTATATTTATATTATATTGTTTCATTCATCCATACATTGATGCCTTATATTGATGTATATTGATGCATATTTTTCTGTCATCTGTAAAAACTATTATTATTATTAGAAATTTTTATCATTACTTTAGAAAATATTTACACTGAAAATGAGGCTCCTCTTCGGGTGAGGCACCTGCCCATGGTCGGTTTGGCCATTGTGTTAACACAGCCCTGTCAGGGAGCCATTCTTTACCCCTCTTTCACACCTTCAGCTAGTTACCATTTTTAACTATTAGAAATGAGAAGAGTCTGGAACTATTCACTACCAAATTTTGAAATATACTTTCAAAGAAACCTTCCATAATTCTGTTAGAATACTGTAAGCCATTTCTACAACTATCTCAATTCCTCCAATATAGTTATTACATAAATCTTAAGTCAGATTGCTTTTTTTTTTTTCTTTCATCTAATCTTTTAGAGCAAACATCTAAAAAATTCTTGTTTGCCACCACTTTTTTAAAAATTATTATTATTATTTTATTGTTTGTTTGTTTGTTTGATCACAATCCAGCTGTTGCAGGCCTTCAATGGTGAGCTCCCTTTCATTAGAACTCAGCCAGGTCTTTTTTTTACTGCATGTATTGTAAACAATGAATGCAGAAACAAAAACAACATTTCAAAAAAAATAAAAAAACATTATAAAAAACAGTACAGTACAGTACATTAATATAATACAATAATTTAGCATAATATACACTGATAAAAATAAGTTTGAAAAGGGTAAGTATTGAAAATTGATACCTTTTATGAGACCTATCCCTGACTGTTATATAAAAAGTACATACTATAATGTACATGTTGTTGTTGTTATTTGGTTTTTAGGAGCATTAGCAACTAAGGCCATATTGCTCCGGGGATATGCGGTGGTCATTTTCTGACCTTTCTGCATCCTCTGTATTTGGTGGTCATGGGCTCAAACCCCGGTCTGATCAAGAAGCGTGTGCTACGCACTGCTGCTCCTGCCCACCTGGCTACGGAGGTGCCTATAATGTACATTTCTACTATGTGATTTTTTTTTTTTAACATAAGATACACATTATAGTAGATGAACTGTACTACTTTTGTTTTGTTGTTGTTAAACCTAAGGTAAGACTAAGCCAATAAAGTATATTTAATGTTTAAAATATAGAAAAATTAAAATTACAATTTAAAGAAAAACGCAAAACATTAATATTGGTTATATTATAATTTTATGTATTGAAAATACACAGTAGAGAAAATAAAATTTATAATATACAACAGAGTATAATCGTAAAATAAAATTCATCTCACAAACAATTAATATGAAATTAAATAATTAACTGTATGTTAATTATTAATATGAACCTAAATTAAATAATTAATATAGATTCAGCACTGATCCTACATCCATTATGTGCTTTGTTACTAAAGCATCCAAAAGTGAGAAATGTTATGTATTATTCAGTTACATTAAGCCAAACATGCATAAATGAAAGCAATGATTTATGTACTGTCATTTATGCACCGTACACAATACTATACAAACATTTAATGTTATATTTTCTCTATCTCATATCGGAGAACATAAAAAAATAAATGAAGTACTTTACATTCTATCAAATTTTTAAAACAGTTGACCGGTAATTGCCAAATATAATTAAATAAATTAAACTACTTACTGCTACTAGCTTATCTCCGACTTCTAATTGACCATCTATGTGTGCAGCACCACCTTCCATGATCTTTGTAACATAGATGCCATTATCTCCAGGAATATGCTGGTTACCAATTCCTCCTGCAATGCTGAATCCTAAACCTTTATTCCCTTTCAGTAGTTCAATTTCCAAAAGATGTGAATGCTGCGACCTTGTTCGTTTTATTAACTGCAAATAGCATTAGGGCTGTTAGTATAGAAATCTGTATATGATTAATGAATACTGCATTTACCAATTACATTATTAATGTATTATTCCAAAAATTTACGAGGCTCACAATATATATACAGGGTGTCTCAAAAATATTGGTACAAACGTTTAGGGGAGGTAGGTAACATCTAAAGGAATGTGAATCGCATAGGAACCCATAACTGGAAACATCACTGTAAGTCGGTAGACAGTGGCAGTCGCCGCACGAAGAGCATGCATCGATATACGAACTGTGAGCTGGCAGACATGCACCTAGTGTATGGATTAGCAGAGGGCAATGGATGAGCTGCTCAACGAATTTATGGAGAACGCTTCCCAGACAGACATGTACCGGACCACCGTTTGTTTGCGCGTGTGCATCAAAATTGGTGAGATTATGGGTCATTTAGAGGTAACAGGAGTAGTGTGGGCACACCATGTTCGACGCGAACTCCCACCATGGAAAAAAGCGTGTTGAATGCCGTCCAGAATAATCCTACTACCAGCACATGTGCCATTGCCTCTGCCTTAGGAGTGTCTCGTTGCAGTGTACAGCGTGTCTGGCATGACGATTCCTTACACCCCTTTCATCTCCAAAGAGTTCAGTTACTGCTCCTCCAAGATCATCCTGCACGTGTGGCTTTTGCGCAGTGGTTTCTCCAAGAAAGTGTTCAAGACTTTAATTTTCCAGCCTATGTTTTGTTCACAGATGAGGCTTATTTCACTCGGGAAGGCTTATTCAATCAGCACAATGCTCACGTGTGGGCTCACGACAACCCACACGGTGTGTGCCCCCATGCGGCAAAACATCGCTTTGCAATAAATGTGTGGGCAGGTATGGTCGGTGACTGCTTAGTCGGCCCATACCTGTTACCATCCCGCATGAACTCTACTAAATATCGGATCTTTCTTGAACAAGTTCTACCAGGGTTACTCGACGATGTTCCAGCAAATATGAGATGCAACATTTGATTTCAACATGACGGGGCGCCTGCCCATTATGGAAGATGTGTTCGTGACCATTTCAACAGGTGTTTTGGGCGTCGATGGATTGGCCGTGGTGGACCCGTTGCCTGGCCCCCAAGTGCACCTGATTTATTGAGCCTTGATTTCTTTCTGTGGGGGGTCCTCAAATCTATTGTGTATGAATCGCCTGTGGAGACGGAAATGATCTCGTGGTGAGACTCGTCTGCGCTGCTGCTACTGTCAAAGAAACTCCAGGGGTGTTCGACCGTGTCTGCCAATCCATGTTGCGTTGGTGTCACGCATGCATCATGTCTCATGGTGGAACCTTCGAGCATCTGTTGTAACATCATGAAATGCATCCATCTCGTACTCCATTGTTAATATTATGTCAAATAAATGTTTGCCACTAATTACTGTCTTGTGTCATTTCTGCTTCTTGTGCCTCTGCTACTACTTTCCCGTGACGTTTCCGGTTATGGGTTCCTATGCGATTTACATTCCTTTAGATGTTACCTACCTCCCCTAAATGTTTGTACCACTATTTTTGAGACACCCTGTATATTGTGAGCTTTGTGATTGTGACAAGAGCATCAAATATCTTATACTGTGAAGGAAAACAAGAATTGTCTCAGCTGTTCCTCACAATCTTACACTACAAATAAATAGCACTTCCCTAAAGAGAAGTATTGCTATTTATTTGTATTGAATGCCATTATCCAGATAGCTGCTTCAAAGACTTGTTTCTTGGTCAGTGAGTAAGCAAGCATCATCATTACAAGACATAACGAACCACTGATGCAAGGTTCAAAAACATGAGAGATGGACAAAGGTGCAGTCAGAGGCATAACTAGAATTTTGGTGAAATATCAGAAATGTCCTTTTAATTTAAACTAATTTTTATTAAATTATTATTATTTAATAACTAAATTAATTTAATTACCAAATGATTTAACAAAATATTATAATTTAATGCTATTTTAATTAATTAAATTAGCAAGTACGCATTTGGAGCAAGGAAGCCAGACTTTTGCTGCAACAGTCAAAAACAATTTTAAATCACAATCCATTTCCTCTCCTGCCATAGGCTGATATGGACACATATCTCATATTGATGCAGTTCTCCTCATATCTGTTGGTGCTTTTGCACTGCTCAAACTTTCATGTCAGTTTTGCATGTTTTTTGCAAAAAATTGGTGTATGTTGTGCCAGAATGTTTTCTGACTAGCTGCTTAGCAACTTGGGATACAGTGATAACTTAGAAGTCTGCTACTTAGTTCTGATCACGAGAGTAAGTGGTTTAGGATGTTTCTTGGGAGCAGAAACAGAGTGGGAAATGTTGTGTAATCATGTCGTATATATCTACTTTGTTAGTATGAAAACCTTGGCAGTTCTACTGGATTATAGTGTCCATTATTTGGTTTGGAGTGTCCTTCAGATTGTTTTCGCTGATCAGTTGTCTTTGTTTTTGCAGATGTAGTGATTTTTTTTTCCAGATATTTCAAGCATGGATTCATCTTATTCAGTCTTTTCTTCTATGTTCATTTGATCTAAAGCTTTCTAGTCTGAAAGGTATTTTTTTGTTGCTTTTCTTTTTCACCCTGTCAGCTTTAGGAGGAATAGAGAATGGCATGTTCAGTGACTGCTCATGTGATTGTGATTTGGATGTTCTTAGTATGTCTCAAGCCCAATTCAAGACTCTCATGGAGGTATTGTTATTTCAGCTTGAGTTTCAATTGTGTATTCTGCTAAGTTCTATTCAAGATAATTGGAGTAATGCTTTTCTAGCATCCTGATAAGTAACTCTGTGTTTTGCTTTATATTTTAGTGGTATTTGCTTTTCCCTCTTACAGAGTTTGCATTCTCTGAAGTAGGCAGAATGCACCCCTTTACAATTTGGACAGTTTGAATTTTAACTATACTGTTTTGATTACTATGTTCAAATGATCCCCAAACAGTGCATCTGGCCATTCCAGAGCATGCTGCCTGTGGATGACCAAATGCTCTGACACTTGAAACAGTGGAGGGGATTTAGTACATATGGTCGGATACTGCAATTCAATTATCCTGCTTTAAGTGACTTAAGTGGTGCTAGAGTATTGAAATACATGTTGGGGTAATAATCCCTTCTTTTTTAACCATGATTCTTCTTATATCTATTGCTCTTTGCTCTCAAAGTTCAATTTTTTTTTTCCAGCTTCTGTTACAACGAACAGATCCCACTCGAAGATAACTATTTTCAATATAGCGTGTTGTGAGGAAAGACGTTTTTTCCTTTCTTCCCCTTATGAAAGCCCAAAACACAGCCTCTTGAACGGGCTGAAGGACTAAACATGGGTTTCTCCACTTCAAGCCTCCAATAGGAAAAGTGGTGATACTGCACCAGTTGATGAGAGTCTTCTACCACCTACTGGAATCCTTCCAAAAGTTATCATCTGAAGCAGCCTTTCTGAATTTCAGGAATTGGTTGTCTCAAATAAAATGTCTCACATTTGAGTCTTTTGTCAATTTTGAATGATCCTACTATGCTCTCCACAGTTTTCTGGATGTCGAATGGTGATAGATTTCCTATGGATTGTTGTGTGGTTGAACGTTTAACCAAGAAAGTTGGTGTTTGCAGTGAGTTCAACTCTTTTTTGTTGAGAATGATTCATTTCCATCATTTTTCCTGCCTGACTGGGCCAGACTGATTGACCCCACTGGTTCAGGTTTATGTCAGTCATTTTTGCTTGTTTCAACCCTGGGAGAGGATTTAATCCCAGTTTTCTGGCCCAATCACAAAGAGGCAGGAGCAGTGTAGCCAGAGTGATCATGTTGTTTAAAAATTAGTGGGTTATTATAAAAGAGAACAAAAAAGAAAGTTGATTTTCCTTTCTGAAAACTTGTTTACAGTTCATATATTAATAACTACTTTTTGATATAAAAGGAAGAAAAATCTTTTAAACTAAATAAGAATTGTAGCTGTAGATTTGAAAAATCACTTTCAAACAGCATAAAGAGTCATTTGATCATGAATATTTGGCACCTGGGGTTAAAGAAGCCTGTGATGAATGATTTTGTTATTTTTCAACTAATTTAGTAAATTTTTGTATCTTGATAAAAGGGGCTGATATTTATATGTATTTCTATTTCAAAATGGTTGATGCTCTATGATAGTCTGGGCAAAATATGTCACAAGAGAATCAAATTCCTGCCAAATTGAGTTAGATTTGAAGGACACAGATTTTGAAGACAGGGATAATGTAGTAGTTGCATCTAGTCATTTTGTTGTTGTAACTTGAGCGCTTGTATAGCAGGCTGTTGACACCAGTGCAAAGACAGTTAGGTAGCTACAGCTCTTCTCCCTGACTCAAGTTACTGAATAGAGTGAACACTAACCAGCATTATTTTACAGTATTATAATGAAAGGTAATTTTGTTAATAAAGTTTGTTTTGTATATTAAAAAAGAAATAATAAACATTCTTGTATGACTGTAATCATCATAACTGCAATAACCCCAGGGGCTCACATCTGGTGAGTATGTGCTTGGCACACCCAGGGTCCTGAGCTGGATATCAGCATTCTTCTCTTTCTTGGCGATTCCTTTCTACTTCTGACTCTTGCTCTCTCTCTCTCTCTCTCTCTCTCTCTCTCTCTCTCAGGGTAACTCGGGAATTTTTTTTGGCTGGTGCAGACTTCCTTGCACCGTATGGCTAATAAC
Source organism: Mastigoproctus giganteus (assembly GCF_048544385.1). Classification (NCBI taxonomy): domain Eukaryota; kingdom Metazoa; phylum Arthropoda; class Arachnida; order Uropygi; family Thelyphonidae; genus Mastigoproctus; species Mastigoproctus giganteus. The sequence goes on along the minus strand of NC_143580.1, from coordinate 46,144,015 downwards.
AAATACTGACAGATGAACTTCCAGTATTTGTTAATAATAATAATAACTGGTTCCATTTAAAGATTAGCAAATGAGTTTAGAATGAGAATGAATTTTCTTTTTAATCAATCAGCAACCTATCAATCTTTTGAAGTCATGGACCACACCATTCTTAAGATTTAATTATTATTATTATTTTTTTTTTGTTATTGTTTGTTTATTTAGTTTAAGAAGAAAGGTGATTAGCATGAAACCCTGCTATAAGCAAATACAATGCTATCTGGTCCAAAAACAGAAGAAATAAGTGTAGGGTTTTAAAATTAAGAACTTAATCTTACAATTACATAATACATTAAGGCTGCTCAAAAGGCTTTGACCCACAATTTTTTCTCAGCAAACATTTATTAATGTAAGGTGAAAATTGGTATAGATCTTGTTTACACATACTACTTTTGATATATATGTATTATTTATGTTCAGATAGCTTTTAGGCTATCTGAGCATAAATGCTATTATTCCCTGTCAGCAGAATTTCTTTTCAAGCCACTTTTTCACTAGCATAACACAAATACAAAATATTAGCTAAACAATTCAAGCCAAACAGAATACTGAAAACAAGATGATAGTGCAAAAACAATGATAAAAATACCTTCTTAGGATGTACTATACAGGGAGATAAAAATACTGATGTGTTTGATGATTACTGTGTGATATATACAATGTCCTCCAATAACTGGACAGGTTACTAATAGTTATAGGGACTGGCTATGGTTCTGTGGTAAGCATCAGAGCTCAGAATGGATACAGGAACATCATTCTGGTTTATCATACACTTGATAATGTCATATACATGCATTAACTGCCTTCTATACATATTATCCTGACAAGGATTCCATTTTGAGCTCTGGTAAGCATACAGGCTTAATATCACATTGTAGAATTGAGCCCATATAAGTGGAAAAACTATAAATTCTGGCCCCCCCTGCCAAAACTAGATTGCTGAACAGTCCTCATATGATCTTCAATAGCCATACAAAATCAGCTAGACACCCTGGCTGCTCAGTTTCCACTGGTGATAGTGGCCCTTCAGTTTTACCACTGTGAAGCTTCCACAAAAAATGAACTTGTTTATATGTTGCAATAGAATAATTCAATGAAGTTGGAAACTGATCACAATGGCCTTACCGAGCATAAATAGAAATTTATTTTAATTATTCACAATATAAATCTGTATTAATTATTTTACAATATATATATTGTAATATATATTACAATATATAACTGCAGAGGAGGGGAATAAAATAATCTGTATTTACTGATTATTTTACACATTATTTTAATCCCATAACATTATAACATCATATATATATGATGTTATAATGTTATGGGAAGATATATTTTTAGTTCTATTTTAACAAAAGGAAACAGTAGCCATTATAACACAAAACAAATGAGAGCACCTACCAGATGTACAGTGTTTCCAGCTTTCTTGAGTGCATCTACAGCTATAGAATGAGGTATATCAATAAGTTCCACTTCATTCACTTTTAAAATTATGTCATTGACCCTGCAATAATTCACAGATTAATTACTAGAACAAAATGTTATCCCACTATGTGAATATTAAATCTTCTGTTCTATTAATTTCACATTAAGGTGATAACTGAAATAAACAGAGAAGGAGAAACTTACTGTAATCTACCGTCTGCTGCAGCTGCTCCTCCAGGTATTAGTTTGGTAATGTAGATACTGGGGTCATCCCCAATATGTGGGTTGTCTGTGCCACCTGCAATGCTGAAGCCTAGGCCTGCTCCTCCCTAAACAGAAGAAAGGCGGAGATAAAATGAATCTTAAGCAGGTGCAATTACATAATTGAATTCCAGTTATTTTTGTAACATGAAATTCTATATTCACATGTTAGCACTGCATCAATCACGAGAGAGAGAGAGAGAGAGAGAGAGAGAGAGAGAGAGAGAGAGAGAGAGAGAGAGAGAGAGAGAGAGAGAGAGAGAGAGAGAAATATTCCTAACAATTTAATGCAAAATAATAAAAACTAAATAAGACTGGTGTGGATCAAAAACTGATTATACATTTTAAAGTGAGGGGCATCTGCAGATATTGCAAGGTGCAATATCTGCAAGTCAGGCTTGCAGTTAAAGTATTTAACTTCAACAAATTTATTAGTCATATAATATTTAAATTGATTTTATATAGAGACTCTTGAAAGAATTTCTCTTTTAAATGTAGAAAAGGTTGCATCTTAAAACTCTTACATAACTCACTACCTCAAACATCGGTCTCTTGTGCTTGAGGAAGAGTTACATCTAACAATGCAAAAAAAGTAAGAAACATTAAGTTAAATTAATTATAAAATTACCTTCAGACTTTACAAACTCAAAAGAGACAAAAAAAAAATTGTGTATCAGATTTTCTTGAATGTGTTATCTTATAATGAATGCCTTTTTATATATATACTAACATAGCCACTGAAATATTTATTCTTCATCATTTAAGAATAATTCCTTCTCATGTATAATATAGGGAAATCATATTAAAATGGGTTGCATCTCCATAAGTCAGGAGTTGTAACCTATTTGTGGGCCACAAAATATTTCTGAAGGATCATATAAACTGTTTATGCTAGTGCAGTAATAAATAAAATTTGGTGGAGGAGGAAAGTTGTGAACTGCACCAAGCCATGAAAAAAAATTTACTTTGAAAGAGAAAATAATTTTTTTAATTCATATATTTAAACAGTTTATATTACTTATAAATATCAATAATCATATTTTAACTTTTATTAGTTTTCTGTATATTAGTCTTCATTATTAACTTGAACGGGATACAGCACAAAAAAAGGTAAAACACTACTGGTTATCAGCATGAAAGTAAGCTTTCAAAAAAAGCCTAGACTATTTTAAAGATTAAGATTGATGTGTAAAATATTCAAAAAACATTATAATATTTTATGAAAATTTCAGTTTACCTATTTACACTTCTCAAAGGTATATTTTTTCCTGACTATCTTCTGGATTTCAATCAATCAATTAATTACTTAACTTACTGATTAATTTATTTATTCATTCACATGGAAAACTTTTAACACACAAAAAAGGAGGAATCACTGCTTTATTCTATCTGTGTGAACATGAAAATCACAACCTTCTGGACAGATTTCCTCCTCCTCTGTTAAGTTCAATATATATATATATTATAATTAATAAAAATAAGTTGTAGTGATATATGGAAAGTCTAAAACAGAACGAAAAAATAATAATATCTTAGAATGGAATATGGATCCGGGATACTACTAGTAATAATAGAAAAGCCCAGCAACCATAATAAAATATAGGAAAATAGATTAGATAAGTGTATGGGTAGGGGTGCTGACCTGACAGGTGTGGCAACAATGGAAAAAAATTAAAAGAGCCTAAAAAATAAAAACAGATTACATAACAAATTTATATAATTAAATTAAATGAAAATATAGAAGTGGTACTCAATGCTGTATGTCCTAAGATTTTAACTACATCATGAAGGGCCGGCAGCCAAAACCAAAGGAAGCACAGCAATAAGCAAGGTCTCTATTTCTGTTATGATGTATACACGGCAGATGGAAAAAGCGAGCAGACGTATACATCATAGCCAACCCAACAGAGACCAGACAGAAAAGGAACAAAAAACTAAACCAATAAAATAAAAATTAATAAAAAGTAAAATGCAAAATTATGCTACAATTTAAAACCAAATGTAAATTGCATTTTACTTTACATTAATTTAGTATTATATTGGTTTAGTTTTTTTTATTCCTTTTCTGTCTGGTCTCTGTCGGATTGGCTATGATGTATACATCTGCTCACTTTTTCCGCCTGCCACATATACATCATAACAGAAACAGAGACCTTGCTTATTGCTGTGCTTCCTTTGGTTTTGGCTGCTGGCCCTTGATGATGTAGTTAAAATCTTAGGTCGTACAGCATTAAGTACCACTTATATATTTTCATTTAATTTAATTATATAAATTTGTTATGTAATCTGCTTTTATTTTTCAGGCTCTCTTAATTTTTTCCATTGTTGCCACACCTGTCAGGTAAGCACCCCTACTCATACACTTATCTAATCTATTTTCCTATATATATAGAAAAAATATATATATAATTTCTTATATATATATTTTCCTATACATATAAAAAACGGTACACACACACACACACACACACACACACACACACACACACACACACACACACACACACACACACACACACACACACCAAAATCTAAGATCAGAATGGACCATGAATATGCCAGGAAGATGTCTTATTTCTTGAAAAGAAAAAAAAAAAAAAAAAAATCTGCTGTTCCCATATTATCTTCAACAACACTTAGCAAACCCTGACTTCTTTTTTTTTTTTTTTTTGTAGTCGTTAGCGCATTTGGTAGTCGTTAGTCATTAGCGCATTGGTGCATTATGGCCACAGAAGCCACACAACGGCTTCTGTGGCCATAATGCACCTCCCAGAATTTTTGCAGTACTTTGATCCAAGACCGAGGCGGGATTCAAACTCGCGACCTTTGGGTTGCCAAGCAGGTACTTAACCCACCCAGCTAGCCCGGAACCCTGACCTCTAACCGTTCTTGATATAAGCATAATGCACTGAAAGAAACTACACTTTCTCTTCTAGACTATCTAAATACAATACTCAGGTTAAGTAAATATCTATAACTTACAAATTCACTCCACCTAACAGATGTTCAGTTCAACTAGCATCTGTAATTCCACTTCTTTTTTCCAAATAAGTCCAAAAACATGTTTCAATTATTCAACATCTAGTCATATTTCAATTCCAAACCCAAAGAACTAACTTTTCTTTTTCAAGCGGCCATTCCACCTAACCTGGTAGCACACGTATTCTGGTGAGAACTAGTAAATGTAATAATGCAGATTTGTGGCATGCAGGCCATATGAAGTACTCAATCAACATGGGCAAGGGACATAATCAGATGGACTTTGAAAAAAAGGGATGATTGTTGGGTATCAGTTGAAGGGTGGCAGTATTAAGGAAACTGCAAATCTTGTGGGCTATTCATGGAGTGCTGTAGTTAAGGTGTTCCAAGAGTGGATAGAGCAACAGTTGCAGGGGCAATGGTGGGCATCATGCCTCATATGAGCCAATAAGCAGAAAATGGTGGAAAGGCTGACCATGGTCTTTAATGATGAGGATAAGCAGTAGTGTTTCCTCCCAGACCTGGATCCAATGAACCTTCCTCTGTATGTGCCCTTGGAATAGATACCCAGTCAAGGTACACATGTTTACGGCCACCAAATGCCAACGATGCATGCCTCAAGTTTGCATCTCAATGGTGTCATTGGACCACTGACAACTGGAAAGAAGTTGCCTTTTACAATGAATCATGTTCCTGCCATACAGTATAGACAGTAGCTGGAGGGTACAAACTATGGAGAACAATCACTCTGATGACTGACTGACTGATGTCCTGGTCTAAAAGAAACATGCAGGTGATAGCAGTGTTTTAGTAAGGGAAGATGTTTTCCTGGGAATATCTTGGAGCCTTCATGCCCCTAGACCACATTCTGAATGCAAAATTCTATTGCAGCTGATCAGGTACATGGCTTCACGGTGACTGTCTTCTTGGATGGTATGTATGTTCCAGCAGGATAATGTGCCCTGCCACATTGTTAGTATTGTTCAAGAGTGGTTTGCTAAAAACAAAAGTGACTTACAGGTGCTGCCATGGCGACCAAATTTACAAGATATGAATCCCATTTATGTGGATCAAAATGAGACTCTAAACAGAATGGGACTTTAAACAAAATGGGACTCTTTGGAACATCTTACTACAGAGGTATTTGGACTGCTCACAGTTTTGTGCCTAAACGTAGGAAGTAGCACCTTGTAAATTAACAAGTATTTCATGTTTTTTTTTTTTAATAAATTTTATTTTCTAAATTCATGTTAATTATATTGTGTGCTCTGTATTATTTACTGGATTCCAGTGTAATCACTTTAAGATAAAAATATGTGCATATTTATAATACAATATATATATTGTACTCCATATTTTTCCCTTACAGTGTACTTTTCATTTATTTATTTAATCTTCTCTGTACAAAGACAACATAAAACTTTAACATCATTGTCCTTTAAAAATTTTTTAAATAACATTCCTAAAAACATTTGATTCATTTTGTTGTTAGTAACCCACTGTCAACTCATATGCAATTTTAAATCACCCTATATGTATTTTCAAGTTAAAAAAAATATTTTTATTTTTTATTTTTGCTGAAACTCTTTCTCTCTCTTTCTTTCAACCCAGCAGCACTGTGCAGTTCCTTGCCTCTTCCTTCTAATAGCAATTTAAATTTTAAAGTGGACTAATAATTTTAAATGTGCATCCCTATATATTTTAAATGTAGTTTATTTCAGTTTCACAGGTTTTCTTCTTCATTGCTTTAATGTTACAGGCTTATTATCTTTCTAAACACATTTAAGCATATAATGATAGATTTTTAAATCAATTAAAATTCTCAAATTCTTGCTTGCTAACATTATCAAAAGGAAGTCCAGCTTCAGGACACTACTGATTAGATGAAACAAATATATATATATATATATATATATATATAATAAATAGCCAATAGGAGGTGGAATACTTCCACAGTATTGTATTTTTTACTCCTACATTCAAAATACTTTATTACTAATAATAGCATTTTGAGAAATCATAATTATAAATTTGTAATTATAATTTCTCTCAGTTATTAATAACAAAAGTTCTGTTACTGCTGTGGGATTCAATAATGTAGGAACAGTGTTGAATCCGGGTTGGGGGTGACCGGGGGCGAGTTTCACCCCTGGTGAAATAAAATCCCCTCCGGTGAAAAATAGTAATTTTTATTTTATAAAACATGAATTCAATAAATTTATGTCAAATAAACAACACAAAAAATCACATCAACTAAGTGTGGTAATTGTTAGGTTGCAGATGGTGAAAATAAATCACTATAATTCAAGACACGAAATTTTCAGAATAATGAAATTTGTGCAGCCAGAAATGGTTATTTCTGGCTGCACAAATTTCAACTAAACGCCACTATTTCAAGTGTCTGCATTTTTGTTTTATGATTTTCAGGTTCCTTTTATTTTCACAAAAACCATCTCTTGACAGTGCTTCACATAAACGGTCTACTTGTGACTAATTCTTTGTTTGTATATCACAAACAAGATTGCAGGCCGCGAATAGGTTCACCAGAATTGGTTCCTGACAGATGCTATTGTAATTGTAAATTATAAAGTGTCCCGTGGCTTTCAAGCGGTTCTGCAGCCACTAATTCAATCGCCAGCAGTTTCACTTTATGGTTTTCACATTCCATTTTTTGTTTTTTTCACAGCAAGAGTCTACTTTTGGCTAATTCTTCCTTTGTATACCACAAACGAGATGGTTTGGTCGCAGCTTATAAACAATACATTTTATAACCTTTTAATTATATATGCATCTGTACTATAATATTGCAAGATTGCATGAAGGAAAGCTGAGGGTCCGAATGAGTTACCAGAAAAATTAATAAATGATTGATACACATGCAAAGAAGAATAACATTATTACAATACAGTACTTGCATGTTTGGTTATAATTTTTTTTTTTTTTTTTTTTGAAAATTTGAATCAGTGATTTTCACATTAAACTGTGATTATTGTCAGTAATGCAGTTTTTGTGAACTGACTATTAGTATTTAGATGATAAATAATAAATATCTTTTTGTTTCCTATTTAGTTTTCTCACATTCTGTTATTATAACATTCATAAATATAAATATACAGATTTGTTTGTAACATATACACATGCTGTAAATATTAAATAATAATAAAAACTATACTACATGTACCCCCCAAAGTTTACATTCTTCCCCCCAAGGTGAAAACCATAACTGTTTTTTAGCTGCTAAATTTACCAAATATCCGTCATGATTATATGTCACTGAGATTTAATTAGAAAATAGCTGCATACATTAACACAATTTGTAGGGATGATTTTTACACTTTTAAGGCATGACGCAAGGCATGACTTTTAAGGAATTGCATGAAAGACATTGTCTTTCAGCAATTCATCGGATCTTACCTGAAACAATTTATAATCAAATAACTAAATTATAAAATAACAACGATATAGATATACACATATTCAAGCAATCACATAAATATAAATGTAGGTTATGGAATAGGATTTATGTATGTTAATGTGAATAGGATGTGATTGGTGTTATCAGCCTCATCATGTTAATGTAATTAACTGCATCACAAAAAAATTAGATATAATAGAGGAAAACTGAGAGATTTAGAATGAACATCCAAAGATCTATCTTTGTTTCTTTATGTATTTTTCCCCCCCAATTAAAAATACTTGTTGACCAATGCTACTTGATGAGTTCAAGTAAAAAACATTTCAATTATCAGTACAACTGTGTATTATTATTTTATATTTTTATTAAATAATGTAATTACTTTTTATATACTGTATGTGTAAGTACATATTTTTCATTCATATAAATTTTTTAATATGTGAATATAAAAATGCTGCATAAAAGTGATAAAATAATAATTAACTGTTAAATTAATAAAATTATAAACTGTTTAAATCATGTGTAAATATAAAGAAAACATTAATGGCCATTTTTAACTTTAAATGTATCATTTTCAATTCATGTGCCTATAGTTCACCTTGCTTTATATTATCAAAGAACAGTTTTGTTTTACTGTAAAAATGCCCCATTATTTCATTTAATTTTCATCATTACAATGTCACAAAGTGGTTTTCGGTGAAATCTTGGAAGAGCAATTTGACAGTCACAGACTGCATATAACAAATTGGAATGAAGTCAAAGTTACCACAAAACTGATCAAAATGTATAAGCGATTTTCAAGGATTTTCCGGTGTTACAGGAATTCTATGTACAAATCCGTTACAGGAATGATACAAAGGATTGAGGATTGTTGAACTATCCAGTGGTGCTACAGGAAACGATTTTAAGACTTATAGGAGTAGTAGGCAGAAGAGTTATTGATGGCACAACCAGAGGAACTATCCAGTCAAGATTTAAATGAACTTTGGGAAAAGAAAGATGATGAAGAAGCAGGGAATGGGGAAACAATTAGCAGTGACTAAAATTATATTTTAATGGCAGAACCGGAGGCCTATTACTTTATGGAATAAAATGTAACTAGGAAAAATCAATGTGGCTGTATTACCCTATAAAGCAATTTAAGCAACTTTCAGTCACACAATTCTTGAAGCGAATTTCTACCTCCATCACACCAAGCTCCAGTAAAATTACTTTTATGCACCAGTCTCTTCCATTAACTAACCACCCTTATATTCAGGTGTGTCAAACCTTGTATGTAGTTTTTTTTTTTTTTTTTTTTTTGTGTATTATTAGTAAGTTAATACACTTACAGTATTTATGTGTGTATAGTTAGCATAGCATTACTAATTTTTCCCATTTGTACTGTTTAAAAATATGTTTTTATTTTTGAATTGCCAGGAACCCTTTTCCTATTGAGTATGTGCTGTTGAGAGATGACTGTATTAGTTTCTTTATTGTAAAAGTACCTAATAGATTATTTTTAAAGCAGTTATAATCCATGAAATTTTTGAGCACATTTTTACTTGTGTAATTCCAAAATACTTACCCTTTCAAGTGTAATCTCTTCATATTCCCACTCATCGTCACCATTTGTCTGAAAAAGAATTTTGAAAAATATATCAATTAAGAAAATAACTTGCAGTGAATTTATTCTATAAAGAGACTATTGTTAGTATTTTACAAAAATGACAAAATCGAGAAGTTTACTTACATATCTTTCGCCTGAACCTCCAAGAAGTGGAGTCTGAGCCTAAGGAAATAAGAATATTTCATATAAAAGCCGATTAAGCAAATCGGTAAACTAAAAGTTACTTATTACTATATGTTTAAAACAGTTCAAAAACATGCCTAAAACTTCAAATTACTGAAAATTCTTCCTAATACAAAAATTTCTTTTTATATTTTAGTTCAACCACTCAGCTGCAAGGAGCTCATTTTAATTTATGAAGAGGTAAACCATGGAATCTTGCTGATGTTTCAGTAAATTAGCTAGAGCATATAAGTGTATGCAGTTCACAATTTTTAATAATATGCAAAAGTGTTTTTTGGTTTTTTTTTATGATTTAGTACATGTTATGCGGCTGAAAAACTCACAGGGTCTCTCTCTCTCTTTCTCTCCAACTGAGTCTTCAACAGGATTTGAACCTAGACCACCCTTAATGAGTTACAAGTGGCAACTCATCACCTGTCACTCATTCTCACTATATTATAGTGGACAATGAGTGGCAGGCATGATAACAGTAAGATGCATGATGTCTGATATGTTGCCATCTTCCTCCCAAGAACATTCTTGAGCCCTAGCTTTCAAAACAAGATTTCAAATGGCACAAGGCAAGAAATTGATTGTCACAATGTTAGTTGACATGAGGAAACAGCATTAGCATTAGTAGAGGCATTTGATGCAAGAAAGCAAGCTTATGCAGCATCAGCCAAAAAAAAAAAAAAAAAAAAAAACCACTTCCACTTCACCCCTCTGTTCGTTCAAAATATCTGTCCAGCTGAGCCTTAAACTTATTTAGGCTATCAACTTCCACGACAAGGGATGGAAGTCTGTTCCACCAACCAACCACCTGCTGGCTAAAGGCAAATTTCTGCACGTCTATCCTACATCTGTCTTTCCTCAATTTGAATTTATGCCCTCTCAGGTGATTATTCTGAGCAAGAGGAAGAATCCCATCAGCATTGAGCATGCTCAAACCATTCAAGGCTTTATACACCTCTATCAGATCACCTCGCTGGTGCCTAGTCTCCAGACACTGTAATTTGCAAAACTTAAACCTTTCTTCATAAGAGCATCCCTTTGTTCCATTCACTAATCAGGGTGGGGTGGGTGATTATTCCAAACTTTTAGGCAGTGTCTCAGTTCATAGGTGTTTCGAATTAGTGCTAGAGTGACTAAGGTTATAAGGCAGCCGCATATAATGCCTATGAACTGAGTGCATTTCCATGGTCAGTTTGCTTTTCTGGATAAAAAACAAATGTGCAGACTTCCTCTGAGACTAACTTGGTCACAGTGTGAAAAAGGCCAAAAAAAAATTTCCCAACTCAATGGGATTTGAACCCAGGCCTGTTCCACAAAGTATGAAAAGTGGCAGCTGTTGTTGTTGGAAATTTTTTCTGCATTGACTACTCACGCCAGTTCTTAAAGTATTTCAGTTGATACTTTTTTGTGTATAATAAATCCTTGACTTATATGTATTAAGCTAAGAGTGAATTGATACACAAGTATGTTTCTTTTATATTTAAACAGTTTAGATACTTCTACAGTTATTGGTACTGGATTTGCAGGGTTTATATATTATAATACTTTATAATATAATTATAATACTATTTATATAATTATGTTATATGCTATTATAATAGTATTTTGTTTTTATAAGCTCTACTTTTTAGCATATATTGTACTTGAGCATTGTTCAATTTGCATGGTTTTCAACTTACAGAATGAATTAACCATGTAAACTGTATATGTAGGTTAGTTAAAATGCATCATTTTAACATAGCTATCTACCAAAGTAGTTAAATTAATTAATTAAATTGGCATCATTTTGGTTATATCTCATATTGTGACTGCCTTCACAGTGAGTTGCCATGGTATTGAACTACCTCGAATAAAAAAACACTTCACCAGTGGAGAAGACCATTGTTATTTATTCTCAGCGGATACCACCACTCAGACGGCACCGTTTCAAAGCTTGTTGGCTTCTCTTCGGTGGGTGGGCAGGTACCCTGGTGTTGCAATAGTGACAACCCAGTTATGAAGTATAACTTCACAATATGAGAGTGCCTGATGGTGCGTAGTGATATAGACTATAAAGTATTTAAGGGCAAAGGCCTCATGCTATGAGGTAGAATGACTAATATGTGGGTTAGTGCAAATGCATCATTTTAACATAGCTATCTACCAAAGTAGTTAAATTAATTAATTAAATTGGCATTGTTTTGGTTATATCACATATTGTGACTGCCTTCACCCACCAAAGAGAAGCCAACAAACTTTGAAACGGTGCCGTCTGGGTGGTGGTATCCGCTGAGAATAAATAACAATAGCCTTCTCCACTGGTGAAGTGTTATTTATTTGAGGTAGTACAATACCATGGCAACTCGTTGTGAAGGCAGTCACAATATGAGATATAACCAAAATGATGCCAATTTAATGAATTAATTTAACTACTTTGGTAGATAGCTATGTTAAAATGATGCATTTGCACTAACCTACATATTAGTCATTCTACCTTGTAGCATGAGGCCTTTGTCCTTAAATACTTTATAGTCCATGTAAACTGTGTAATTACTATATTATGCCTGCACAAGTTCAATACCAGTCATGGAGGGACAAAAATTTAATGAGATGTAATGAGTTAATGAGGGTAGGAAGTCTGGGAAAGAGAGTGTCCTGTGAACATTTAACAAACCAAAACAGAAAAGTATTTGGCTCACATTAGCACAATAACAGGCAAGGTATCTTGAACCTTTTTGATGGAAAAAAATTTATAAAGCTTTCATTGAAGGGAGGAGGGTATGAGATATTTGCCATATCTAATTAAAACTTGAATTTATATCCATGCTGGGGATGACACCTCACTGGATGCTGCATCCTAATATAATGATACCAGCATGGAAGCAATGGTACTGTTAACCCCATGGTAACAAAGTCTGGAACCTGCCTGAAAAGATCTTTTTTTTTTTTTTTTTAAACAAAGGGCCAATATCTATTTTATGATGATAAAGCTGAGAAGACTGTTAAATTGTGATGTTCAAAAATTTGAGAACCCAATACCACCATGGAATTTGAGAGTTAACGAGTTTAACATTGAGAGTTAAAAAATACAAATATGTGCTAATCACATATTTGTATTTTTTTTTTTTTTTTTTTGGTGCAGTCCACATGCAGATGTGAAGGATAAAAAACAAGTCAAGTCAAGTTTAACGTATAATAAATCAATGAGATAAAAAAATTAATTAAAATAAAAACATTTTTATTATTTTAAGCTTGTAGATTTTTTGCCAATTATTAAAAATGAATTCAATTACTTAAAAATTTGATATTAAGTCTATGTCAGGACCCTTAAAGAAATGTGGTCCATAGGTACCGTAGATTCCTAATCTCTTCACCCCCCCCCCCCAAACATCAAAACCATATTGGCTTGATGGCCAAGTTGAGATTACAGTAATACACAAATTTAAGCTGATCACAGTTTGTGTTCATATGATCATTAACACTAATGTTCTTGCATTCTCTATCTTGTAAACTTCTCTGTTCCTACATGCCTGTTCTGAAGTATAAACAAAAAATTTATTTTTTCATTTATTTATAAAGATTTTTTTTCAACTGATACTGGAGAAAAAAAAGTTAGGCTTTCAAAATAAGTAGTCCTATAAGTGTGGCTAAAAGCAAAATAATGGTGAAAAATGTTGAAAGACTTCCTAAAAGATATTTATACATTCAGTTTATTCTGAACTATATACTATTGCTTTTAATATTTATAATAAGCTCTGTTAAAATGTTCATAATAGTGCAGAAAAGGTACATAAATAACCACTGATGAGCCTTTTCTAATTTATTTTTCCAAATATAGCTGGCAAAATCAATTGAATATATGAATATATCTTGCTAATTTGTTTTGCCAATTATAACTAGTCAAATAAATTAGCAAGGTATATTCAATGCAAATCACAAAATAAAAAATGAGTAAGGAGATAATTCATTAAATAAAGGAAGCTTTTGCTTGAACAAACTAAAATAGAAAATTATTTGGCTTGTGCTTAGCACAATGACAGGAAAGATATTCAGTGAGAGAAGAGTAAACATATCATTAGGCCAGAGTAAACAAATCAGGCACACACACATTTATAAAGATCTTGAGGTTTTGTACATAGACAGGCAAGGGAAAACAAACACAGTACAGGTAATCCAGTTAATTATCAGAAATAATTTAAACAAAGGAGCAGGCACATGGGAAAAGGAAGCAGAAAAATGTCACCAAACTTTAAACATTTAGAAAGACAAGCATGTGTAGGCTTATTAGACATAGCACAGTCACTTTCTTTTACTTTTTTTTTTTAATTCTATTATCACACTAGTTTTTTTTTTTTTTTTCAGTTTTTTTTATTCATAAACTAACCTGATCTATTTCAATCAAAATTTTTCTCTATAGTTTTACATTATTAAATGCTGAAAGTCCTAATTTTCATAATTTTAAAAAGATCAAGTAAAGGTAGTCTTATTTTATAATTTTAAAATAATATATTTGTTATCAAACTAAGCAAATAAAGTCTTTCAGATCACAGGATATATAATGGGTGTGCGTGAGTGCATGATTGCAATATTTTAATAAAGTGAAATTAATAAACTACAGTATGTCTGTATTGTCAACTTCATAGCAGGCATTAACTAAAAGGGGGATTTATTATTATTATTAGTCATATGGTATAAGGAAGCCTGAGGCTTATGCTGCACCAGTCAAAAAAAAAAAAAAAATCCGAGTTACCCTGTGTGTGTGTGTGTGTGTGTGTGCGCGCGTGCGCTTGTGTGTGAGAGTGAGTGAGAGAGAGAGAGAGAGAGAGAGAGAAGAATGATGATATCCAACCCTGGGTTTTCCAAGTCCATACTCACCAGATGTGAGCCACTGGGGTTTTATTCGTATTACATTATTATTATTATTTTTTTTTTTGTCTATAAAAATGTAGGTGATCTTATTAAATAATGCTGGTAGTGAAATTATTATCTTATTATGTTCTTTTTTTACATAGATATGCATACATGAAATAGGACTTAACTGAATAAATAATGTCATGGTTTTATGGAGTAAGTGATGTTAAGTTCATATACTACGTATTAAGTTTGGTCAACTATAATAAGCATTTCATCTCTATGATATTTTAATTATGACAAACATTGCATTAGTAATTACTTATCCTAGTACTCTGTACTGTTTATTGCAGTGTATGCTAATCAAAATGTAATCTGACCCTTCCTTCTAATTACTGAGAGTGATGCATCAACATTGAATAAACTGATGTTAATAATAATAATTTCTGTATCCCAAAACTTCTAGTAGTGAGATTTCTTCCCCCCACATAAATCATTTTTAATATTTTTATTTTCTTACATATTTCAAAGAAGCATTTAATACAAATAATAGGCTCATTTTTGCAATGCACATAAACATATATATTTATCCTGAGGATGTGCAAATGGCACAGGGTTCAGGTGCTTTGCACCCGGCTCCTCTAACATGGCAGAGAACCTGAGAGAGAGAGAGAGAGAGAGAGAGAGAGAGAGAGAGAGAGAGAGAAGTGGAAAAAAAATTACTGTTGAACTTACAACAATAAACTGATCTTTAAAAACCATACCAAAACAGTTGCTGGATCCCCTTACTCCTACCTCCCCAAACAGCAGTGGCACAATTGGTGGTATGTTAGTTTCGCCATTGCTTTTTTTTTGTAGGATTATTTGCATGGTGTGGGTACTGATGCCTTGTGATGTCCATTAAATACAGAGTTTACTCAAGTCAGACGGCGAAACTATAAATTCTGAGCACCTAGGCACCCCCCCCCCCCACACGTGATCTTTAGAACTATACCAAAGCAGCCGTCGCCCAACACCGGCAGTATAGTAGTTTGCCCATTAGTCGGGGTAAAACGGAGTGGGGGGGTCAGTATTTATAGTTATGTCACTGAATCACAATCTAAAATTACAAAAATAATAATAATATACGGGGAGAGGAATAAATGCGTCTATCAGACGCGATGGAGTAACAGAATTAAAGGATTTAGCGTCTTGGAATGTTATCTGTAAATCTAACGAAACCAGTACAAATAGCGTCGAGTTAATTACTTTGTTTCGTTCGTTCATTCATTATCACACGAACATCTACGTTCGGCTGATATAATTATAATGGCCTAACCAAGCGGAGATCTTATCATGATCTACAGCCGTCTTTCAATTTCAATGGATTTATCTACACTCTAATATACACCATTCGTCTCCTAATTTGCAAGTTTAACGAATGCAAAAGAACGAAATTTTAAAATGACATAGCCAAAACTTTTCATCTACATTCTTTAAGGATCAGTATATAATTAAACATTCTGAAGACTACTAAATTCATCCACGATATCGTGACTTCTTAGCAAAGAAGTATTTCGTACTGGGCTACGCAATGAACATAACGCACATTCCTTCCGAAAGCTTCCAATGCCCAAGATTAACACCTAAACGTTGGACAGCGGACATAATTAATTACACAAGTGGATACACATGTTTTCAGAGACACTTCGGTTTCCTTACTTTTCTGCTTCCAATTCTGCAGGGATTACTTCTTATGACGTACCCACAGTGCTGCTGGAAAGTATAAATTTAATTCCCTGTGAGAAAGCGTACAGGTCGCGTCTCACGCGCATTTACCATCCTTCGTGAGCCTTCAAGCTTAAAAGAGGGAGAAGAAAAAAAAAAAAAAAAACCCACATCCCAACACGTAACTGTGCAAATCCGATGGGAGACTACAGGTGAAAATTCTCAAACCGTATTACTCCAACTCGAATACCCTTAGGTGTAAAAATAATCTTGTATTCAGATCACATGACGTCCACTTTTTGATACTAACGTTCGGCATTACAAAAATACTTTGTAAAAAATATTATACGGGAATTAGTAAGGAAGAATTAAACACAAACCACTTTTCTGGCTTGATAATTGTTTACACTAAAGTTAGTTTTAGTTTACATAGAATTTAAACCACGGAGCCGTTTTTGACGGCTTCATAACGCATTCTTGGACAACTTTATCAAATACTGTCGCGAAGCGGTTGTTGTTGTTGTTATTATTTGGTTTTTAGGAGCATTAGCAACTAAGGCCATATTGCTCCGGGGATATGCGGTGGTCATTCCCTGACCTTTCCGCAGAGATACACGTATGGCTAATCGGCAGTATGGACGTGTAATTTGGTGCTCCGTTTCTATGAGTTTTTAAAAGTAGTATAATTCCCCTATACTGGATTTATTTTGTGATATCCAAGATCCCTAGGTGACGGTGAGTCCGCAGATATTATTTTGTGCCGAACTTCTAAGGTGTTTTGGAGATATAGCAGTTTTTAATTTTTGTCTTGTGCTGTCAACTCCAACGGAGATAGCAAGCCAGCGCCATATAGGTTCGGCCGTCCGTTCTTTTGCATTGCAATTTATAACCTGATGATATATAAGTTTTGACTAGCTTTAGGTAGTTTGAATTGTGCCTAGTAAATCTTTAGGATTTCCGATTTTGCCTCATATGTTTTTTTAGAATGATGTTTCTAAAATTTTTTGAGTATTGTGGGGAAATGTTTTTGTCTTCAATAATTATGTTACCTGGAGGTGGCCATTGCTTCTTCCACATTTGTTGAGAACAAAGGCCGTTGTCTGGAACTGCTGATCACAAGACCTGGTCTGGATTGGCTGGCTTAGCCTATCCGAAGCTAGACACTTATTCCACGCTTGGGCTTATAATTGTTTGTAATTAATAAATTAACTTCGTTAGGAGATTCATTGGTGACGTCATAGTTAATGATTATTAATAGAGATCATTGATAAAAGATTTAGCTTTGAACATTTTATAATGACTTTGATTAATATGGAAATTAAGGGTAAGTACTACATGGCCGCTAAAGAATATGCTTCATCCGGGTTCTTTATACAAATCAAGTAATTTGGCAGCATCCCCCAGTGACAATAGTTTGAACTTAGGTTTTCAAGAAAAGTCACGTGCCTTCAACGGAAATCAGGAGAACCCAATAATTATCAGACAGCTCACTGTAAGTTCAAAGTTTCAACCCAACTGGGAAAAACGCTTAGTAATGAGCTCCCAGGATGATTCAAGCTCTAATTTGGAAGAGCCCTATGACCCTGAGTACCTCCCCTCACCTAAGTCAGGAGGTAAACCAAGGAGGAGGAAGAAGATGAAGACCAAGAGAAGGTCCCGGGCCCAACCCCTCTCCTCCTCCAACAACCTGTCTCCAGAAGATAAAAACAGCAGGATCCTTACTGCTGATCCACCCCAGACTCCCACAGCTGAGCTAAACTTTAGCATTTCAACCCCTGTTGCTGCCTCCATCTTGGAATCTCTTGCCTCAGCAGCCCCTGTTCCCCATCTTCAAGCCCTCTATCAAGCTTCCCCACCCAATCATCTAATCAAGCAGCCCTCAGACCCCAATCAGAGCACTCAAACTCTGACAGCTCCAACTGCCACTATGGCCACAAATTCATCACTAGCTGAAACAGGGAGGGCCTCCCAAGTTGAGTCACCACATCCGATCCTGGCCTCACCAGCTGCTCACATTCTCGCTCCATCTTCTGCTCCAGAAACTTCTGCCACAGCACCTGGAGCTCCTCTTCTTCCCTCTGCCCTGGATCAACTGATTGCTTCAGGCCTTCCAGCTTCTAGTAGACTTGCTATTCCTGATACTGCTTCAGTCCCTGGGCTGAACTCCAATGATGCAGCCTCACTCCACCAGGTCATCTCCATGCTGCATAGGGGCCTGGCAAACTTTCTGAACCAAGAAACAAACAGATTCACCAGATCTGCTGCTAACTCCATTCAGGAGATGTGGGACAACTTAGAGTCATCCCTGCTTATTGAAAATGCTAAGCTCAAGGCTGCTAATGAGGAACTTTCCTCCCATACGGCTATCCTGGAGCAGGTTCTTGGCACCATTTCCAAGCTACCCTTGCCCTCAAGTGAGGGCCGAGAGCCTGTGAAGATGATAAAAGAGAAACAAAGTGGACCTCCATCAAAATCCTTTGCTTCTGTCGTGGGGTCAGCACACCAATCCCCCATCAGTCAGCAACCACAAGCAGTCCTCCAGCGGACACAAGCCACTAAAAAGGATCAGCACATCCTCCTGCTGCGTGCATCTGAAGGCTCCCAACTTAAGACAAGCGAGGAGGTTAAAGATTTGGTCCAAACCACCCTAAAGAAAGACTTTAAAACACTAAAAGTTAAATCGCTACGTGTTATTCGCAATCGAGGGGTCCTCCTTGAAGCCACCAACAAGGAAGATCTGACCTCAATCTCCATGGCACCTGCTCTGCAGGCAGCTGGCCTGTCCAGCAACCCGCCTAAACGCACCGATCCATCAGTCCTTGTTTATGACGTGCCCAATACCATCACTGATACAGAACTACTGGAGGACTTGTTTAACAAAAACCTTGACAAGTTTGACATCTCTTTTGAAGAGATTAAACAAGAGATGGTGTACAGGTTCTCTATGAAGGCTCGCTCATCTGCAGCATCACATCGCGTCATTACAGTGTCCCCCAGACTCTTCAAGTACATCATGTCCCATGATAGAATCTTCCTGGGCTGTAGTGCTCACCGATTCAGACCCTTCACAGTACTAACAAAGTGTTTCTTGTGTCTTGGCTTTGGGCATTCAGCACAGCATTGCACACACTCCTCTCCTACATGTGGACACTGTGCCCGCAGTGGACATGTGCTTGCTGAATGCCCACATAGGGATGAAAGTCCTTGCTGTGCTAATTGCAAAAGGAGAAAGAAAGAGCACGGCCACTCGGTCAGAGATGCAGCCTGCCCAGAATATCAAAGAGCCCTCGACCTGGCAAGACTAAGGACCGCTGATGGATGAACCTGTTCTAACCCTCCTACTTGTTTGTTTGTTTGTTTCGGAATTTATTGGGCGCATCGGCAACTATGGCCATAGTGCGCCATCTAACCCTCCTACAGAAACAGTCAGTCGATGATAGACCACCACAACCACTCCGAATATATTCAGCCTCAGTAAACTCTAGGAACAAGAATCCCTTTACAAAACTTAGAATAATGCAAATAAATGGTCACCGGTCTCGGGCAGTTGCTGACGAAATTAGAAGAGCAGCAGAAGAACACGCAATAGATATAATCTCCATCCAAGAGCCCTATGCCTCCAGAACTCCGATGTCCAACAGTGATAAGATTGTGGGATACTCCATACATGCAAAAGTCATCCACTCTGCTACAAAGGACCCAAAATCCTGTATTGTAGTGCTTAATAGAAATCTTGATGTACTGGTGATCCATGGATTATGCACAAAATTTGCAACCTGTATTCAGATAACATTCTACTCACACTCATTCTATCTAATATCTCTATACTGCCCACCATCTATGGATATTGAAGAGTCACTCCACTATATTGAGCACGCATTGGACCTTCTTGGCTCTAAAGCTATCGTCATCACCTCAGATGTTAATGCAAAATCCCCACTTTGGCACTTCCCGGCTTCAGACCCTCGAGGACTTCTCCTGGAAGACTTGATCCTGTCTAGGAATCTTACTGTCCACAATCAGCCCAGCCAGCTAACAACCTTCTGCAGTCCATCAGGTCAGTCCAACATTGACATTACAGTCTCGACCAAGGATCTCAGGACAGCAGTCAGCGAATGGACTATCATTCCAGACTGGACACTCAGTGACCATAGGGTGATCCTATTCAACCTCTGCCTGAACCTGAAAGACTCAACATCCACGAACCGGACCCCGGACTTTGTTAGGTTCTCCACGAAAACAGTTCACTGGACCGCTTTTGATGACACCATCCAGAATGACTTCCCTGATTCAAATATCCAGGGCCTGGAGCACATCTCAGCAGTTGACCTTGGACATAAGATTCAGAATTCTTTATCAAAAGCAGCGTACAAGTCTGGTAGGAAAAAGACTATCGTGCTAAGACCCTGTGCCTGGTGGACAGCTGAACTAAGCAAACTCAGGAAAGACACCCACAGTGCCAGGAGGGAATACCAACGCCATAGAGACTGGCCTCCCCCTGATGTCGAACGTCTTCACACTGCCTACTTGATAAAGAAGAATGAATACACCAAGGCTATTGCTGCTCGCAAAAGAGAAACCTGGACTGGATTTGTCAGAGACTCAGGTAATACTAACCCATGGGGCCTCCTGTACAAAATCACAAGGGACAAAACCTTTGTCCCAGAAATCTATGGATCGGTTGCCACTGCTATGAGGGAAACCACCAACTGGGAAGACTCAGTCAACGAGATACTAGATAAGCTTTTCCCCCCAGATGACGTATCAGAAGATATGCCAGAACATATGACAATCAGAAGAAACAATGCTAACTATATAGCATCCAACAGTACTAACCCTTTTACCCCACAAGAACTTGAAACAGCTATGATGAAAATTAATCCCAAAAAAATGTCCAGGCCCCGACTTGATTGAGTATATGTTTATACAAAGATTTTATAAATTAAGACCCAGCCTACTGCTACTCCTGTATAACAAATGCCTCCTGGAATCAAAATTTCCGAAATACTGGAAGGAAGCACTCCTCCGCCTTATACCTAAACCAAACAAGCCACCAATGGAGCCAAGATCCCTTAGGCCAATTGCTCTTTTGGCCAACCTAGGCAAAATCCTGGAACGCCTCATGGCCCTGAGGATTGTCAACTTATTCCAATCACAAGATCTTATTTCCCCAGCACAATACGGTTTCACGCCTGGCCGCTCCTGCGAAGATGCCCTCTTCGACCTGGTTCTTCATCTAGAAACATCTAAGTCAAAGTATGAGCTTGCTGTTTGTGTTGACTTTGAGGGTGCATTTGACAAAGTTTGGTGGGAGAGTGCACTGGAGCGTCTCCGGTTAGCCAACTGCTCCTCACAACTCTACTGGCTAACTAGAAACTACTTTTCTGAAAGGTCAGTTATGGTGAAAACAAAACATCAGCACGTCACCAGACCAGTCTTTAGGGGCTGCCCCCAAGGATCTGTCCTAGGCCCCCTGATCTGGAATGTAGTTTTACAAGATTGGCTAAGCAGATCATTTGAACGCACCAAGGTCATTGCATTTGCTGATGACCTTACCATTGTTGTCTCCGGACACTCAAGACTTGCTCTGGAAGATACTGCTAACCTAGTACTAACTAACCTTACCAACTGGGCTAAGATTAACAAACTGCACATCAATCCTCACAAGACAAATATGATGATTTTTAAAACTAAACTGGATCTTCGGCGGCCCCCTCAGGTCAAGATAGATGGAATACGGCTCCCCCTGGTGACACAGACCAGGGTCCTTGGGGTCGTTATTGATCACCGGCTATCCTTCTTACCACACTTGCAACATTTATATGCCAAAATCAGAAAATTCTCTGCCTCAATTATCAGAATCTCCCGAAGCGACTGGGGTCTCTCTAAGCGTACCTTACAGTTATACTATAAAGCTGTTTTCTTACCTATCGCCACGTATGCTGCAGGAGCATGGTTTCACAGAGCGACCAATTGCAAAATCAAACAGAAGCTTAACTCCATCCAGAGAAGCATTATTCTTGCTACCCATCGTGCTTGTAGAACTGTGTCAACTGCAGCATTGCAAGTAATATCTGGAAACATCCCCCTGGATCTATTCCTTATCTATAGAGGACTTGCCTACCGTCTGAAGAAAAGAATCCCAACTGAAATACTGGATATTGAACTCAACCTGGACAGTGATACCAAACAGGAAAGAGCTCGTTGCTATAACGAGCTAATCAATTACTGGCAGACAAGATGGGACACGACCACAAAAGGCATTGTTACGAAAAAATTTATACCGGATGTCACATTCGCAACCAGCAAAGCGGTCAACAAGTGGTTCTCAATCAGCATGGAAACATCCTTTCTGGTCACTGGACATGGATCTCTCAACCAGAAACTCCACCAACTAGGTCTGCTAAATACTGACCTCTGTTTCTGTGGGTCTGTCGAGAGTTGGGAACATCTACTATTTGAATGCACTATCTACGAGGACCATAGACAACAACTCCAGGCAGCAATTTTGGGATTTTCTCCTGACCAAGTAGAACTCCTTGTCCATTCCAAAAGGAACTTAGGTGCACTACAGCACTTTGCGGCAGACGTATTCAAGCGTAGGAGGAGGATCATCCTAGAAGCTTCTGCAATTCAATAACTAGTTATTTATTTTTATTATTTTTTTTTTTACTCTCTCTCTCTTCTTCTCATAATCAGCTAGCACTAGTAGCCCTAGCACTCTCCTGATAGCCTTTTCCTATCCACCCCGTGTGGGATAATTTGAAAAAAAAAAAAAAAAAACCCTCTTTCTTTTCTTTCTTATTTATTTGTTATTTTTTTCCCCTTTAACATCATTCTGCTTGCTGACATCCTGGCTCTATTCCTTTCCTTGACCAGGTTGTGGGATTTAAATCTTTTTTTTTTTTTTTTTTTTTTTTTTTTTTCGCGTTCTGACTTGGGCTGGGGCTCCCCAGACCAGGAAAGCTCCTCTCTCACACTAATTTTTTTTTTTTTTTTATTATTATTATTATTATTTATTTATTTATTTGTTTGCGTTGTTGTTCTAGCTATCCATCCTGGACTGGGACTTTCCTGGGCCGGAACAGTCCTTCTCCTCTTTACTCCTTCCCTCTCTTCATCTTATACAAGTTTTTCTTTCTTCTTTTAACATCATTCTGCTTGCTGACATCCTGGCTCTATTCCTTTCCTTGACCAGGTTGTGGGATTTAAATCTTTTTTTTTTTTTTTTTTTTTCGCGTTCTGACCTGGGCTGGGGCTCCCCAGACCAGGAAAGCTCCTCTCTCACACTAATTTTTTTTTTTTTTTTTTATTATTATTATTATTTATTTATTTATTTATTTGTTTGCGTTGTTGTTCTAGCTATCCATCCTGGACTGGGACTTTCCTGGGCCGGAACAGTCCTTCTCCTCTTTACTCCTTCCCTCTCTTCATCTTATACAAGTTTTTCTTTCTTCCCTGGGAACTCTTCCCCAGGGAGGAGGGCGTGCAGATAGTAGGGGAGGCCTTGCCCTTCTTCTGCTAGGGACGAGTACCTGGAGGAATCGTCCAGGTGCTCACTCCTTCCAGGTAGCCAATAGGCCAAAACACAACATCACGCTACAGAACACACACACAAGCTCACAAACACAGTTTTTCTTTCCTATCACTTTCTCCCGTGCGGGATGAAAAGCTTTTTTTTTTTTTTTTTTTTTCTTTTTCCCCCTTCCTTTTCATCTATCTTCATCCAATCTGGGATATTCCTGTGTGGATTCGGTTTGGAAAAAAAAAAAAAAAAAAAAAAAAAAATATTATTTATTTTTATAAGACACACACCGGCCTTACCCTTACAGAGTCTATAAAAACTGAACAGAGCAACGAGGCGGAGATGAACTTCTGTTCTAGGAGCCGCCCATACAAAAGCACAAAAATAATTAAAAAAAAAAAAAAAAAAATGACCTTTCCGCATCCTCCATATTTGGTGGGATCACGGGCTTGAATCCGGGTCTAATCGCGAAGCCGAGGTTGATTTAAAATCTTAACGTAGCTTCCATTAGTAGTAGTAACCGCAGCAGCAAGTGATGCAAGAAAGCGAGTTTATATAGCATCAGCAAAAAAACAAAGAAAAAAACCTACACACTTCACCTGTCCTTACCTTCCAAGAATTTGCTTAGTTCTTCCCTGAATTTATTCAAACTATCCATTTTCACTTTCACAACAAAACGGATGGAAGCCTGTTCCAACAATCAACCACCTGCTGGCTGGATGCGAACTTCTGTACATCTATCCTGCCTCAACTTGAATTTATGCCCCCTCATATGCAGTGGCGGATTTAGCACTTGAGAGGCCCAGGCGCAATTCAATTTTGAGGCCCACCCCGCTAAATATTTTCGGTACCACTACAGTGTGCATTCTACGCGCACGTTTTTACTATAGCACGCGCTCTAGATTTGGTGTTGTGGTTATTTAATCATTTTGGTTGCGAAATTCTTTCATACATATTTTAACTAATGTTTAAATGAAAAAAATGACACAACTACCATCCCTCCCAAATCTAACATTAATACACAAAAACAACAAATCTCCAAACCAAAGCGATAAAAGAGTTAAATCGTACACCGCGCCGATATGATATGAATTCATGGTCCCACTTGAACCTACAGGCAGGCGTGCAGAACAGAAGGTACGTAGCATGAGCACAGGGGCTTGCATAGCAGTCCCTGCCTGTAAATTGCACGGTATCACGGTAGAATGCAGGCTATAGTAGCACCATATTTTATTTGTGACCTTCCCTACCTATCTTGCAAGTTGCAACTTTTAAGAGGTAGCAAAAATTTTAGATTATATAACTGAAATTTGTTTCTATATTTACTCTTTTATTCATCATTACTGGTCGAGGTGGATTTTTTTTTTTCTGTTTAGTCAAAATCAGTCTGTTTATTAAACATTAAAAATATATTCGAATATAAAATAATATCATGTTTGTTATTGTAGGTGTACCAATGTCAATGGGTGTATAAAAATGATTTTTTCAGCATAGCCAACGATAAGATTAATTTTTCAATTTAAGTTTTTGTCATTGACACAAAGGTAGCACTGGCTATCCTGAAAACTTCCCAATTGTTATGCACTTAAATACATATAAAAATTAAACTAAATAGGAACTTTTCTCGCTTTAGCTTTAGCAAATTTATCAATTAGAGATTCGTAATCTAATAACCGAACAACATCGTTTTCTATAAACATCATTGACAACTGACTTAAATGCAACTGAGATAAGGAATTTCGTAAGTAATTTTTAACTCTTAAGAAGTGAAAATGAACATTCACCACTCGCGTTGCAAATAGGAATTGCCAAAAATATTTTTAGAATTGTTTCTACATTCGGAAATGTAGATTGCAAACCCCAATTAATAATTTGCACATGTCAACAGGATTGACATGTACAAATTACCTCCACTAGGAAAAACCTGAAAGTGTTTAATTTAAGCATTAATGATAATATGTATTCTACTTCAGATTTACTCAGTTCGCATAGATATTTCATATAATATGTAGGGATATTCGCATAAGAGTTTACTAACTTCTCATATTAAATTATAGTTTTATCCAGTAACAGTAATAAAGATAAGTGTAAAAATTTTAAATTAAACTTTTTTTTTTTTTTTTTTTGAGACTTGAGAGCCCCTCGATATGAGGCCCCGGGCGCGCGCCTCGTGCGCCTGTGCGGAAATCCGCCACCGCTCATATGTGTAGACTCAGCAAGTTACCATTAACTCAATTTATTAAAGGCCTTAAACACATTAACAAGAAGTCCCCCCAGGTGCCTAGTCGCCAGACGAAGCAATTTTCAGAATTGAAGCCTTTCTAGGTAAGAGCACCCTTTTACTCCCTTCACCAAATTTGGTTGCCCTTCTCTGCACCCATTCCAGCAGCTCTACATCCTTTCTAAAGTGAGGCTTCCAGACTTGTATACAGTACTGTACTCAAGGTGCAGCCTAATCATATTCTCATCCTTATCCCTGCTAACAAAGTTTCTGTATATCACTGACCCCATGAGCTGTCTGGGCAGCATTTTCTGCACATTGCACAGAGAACTTCATATCTAACTGCAACATTACCCCTAGGTCTTTTTAATTTCCCACTACCCTGAGTGTAGTACCACACAGTTAATAAGTTACTCTGGAATTACTGCTACCCATAAGCAGTACCTTGCTGCTTATGGGTAGCAGTATTTCCAGAGTAAATTTGTTGTTGTTTGGTTTTTAGGAGCATTAGCAACTAAGGCCATATTGCTCCGGGATATGCGGTGGTCATTTCCTGACCTTTCTGCATCCTCCGTATTTGGTGGTGACGGGCTCGAACCCCGGTCTAATCAAGAAGCGTGTGCTATGCACTGCTGCTCCTTCCCACCTGGCTACGGAGGCGCCCCAGTACCTTGCATTTGTCAATGATAAAATTAAACTGCTATTCTCACCCCATCGACCTAATTTTCCTAAAGCTTGTTGCAGTAGCTCACCCTGATTTCAGGAGTACGCAGCCTCCCTGTATTGCTGGGAGTCTGCGTACAAGAAAAGTGGCAATTTGCGTACAATATACTGAGACACTAAGGGCGCCATGAACCGAGAAAGTTTGGGAACTTCTGACATAAAATACACAATGAACAAACAATTTGTTACGGAAATATTTGAACAGAGTCGTTTGAACAGTGTTGACTTTCTCTTTTAATCCATCAATTTCCGATAGCCGACAACAATCTTCTCTGGACCCTGGCGAAATATATATCGCAGAGAACCTCAACCCTTTTGTTTAAGGTTCTCTGCGATATGAAAGATTTCATCTAGTTCTTTTACCGTTATCTCCTTCGCGGTAACATTTTCATCTGGCTCATTTAAAAATTTGAATTTTTAAATGCAAGTCTGCATTGACTTTATTAGCGGGAGACAAACAAGTAACACGTCTTCTTCCGATGGTTGATGGAACAGACTGAGGCGGGCAGCAGGCAAACGTTTGTTTATTGCCCGTCCGACGCACGGTAAGCTTAACGCGCGATTCAAATCTTTTTCAACTATCACATTAAAAAAAAAAAAAAAAAAAAACAGATCGCGTTAACTAGAAATTTGCATCGTGTAAAGTGGTATAATTTTTTTTCAAATAGCGGTAACTGAAAAAGAGCGTCAATCGAACTCGCGTTATGGAGGCCTGGCTGTATTTTCATAAATATATTGTTTAGTGATGAGAATATAAAAGGTGCCGAATTTGCGTAAAACCGCAAACCCCAATTAATAATGCAAACATTGATAACATGATAATTTCAAAAATGATCCGCATTAACAATTCACTCACTTTTTTTAAGATTTTTAAACAAACGCATGCAAGGAAAGGGATTTATTCCCCATCTCCGAAAAGTTGTTTGGTAACAGTTTCAAAAGGTAAGCAAATGATATTAATCGCAAATCCGCCCTACCATGGAATATTGTTCCCACATCTGGGGTGGTGCCCCCAAAACCTCTCTCAGGCTTCTTGATTCCATTCAGAAGAGGGCAGTTAGGTTAATTAATGATTCATCTCTAACAGAGTCTCTCCACTCGCTTTCTCATAGACGTACTGTTTCTGCTGCATGCCTCTTCTACAGATACTTCCATGGGCACTGTTCTTCTGAATTGGCTTCTATAATTCCCGCTCTCTCTTTCAAAACAGTCCGAACACGTGCAGCCACCAGCCAACAGTCTACAGAAGTTTCAAGTCCACGGTACTAATACAGTATATCCATTTACTGTCCAACTTCAAACTCACAGAACCAACTTTTCCTCGTTTATTCATTCAACTGCCGTTTTCTGAAACAAACTTCCTTCGTACGTATTTCCTGAAAATTACAGTCTACAGAAGTTCAAGTCCAATGTCAGCAAATATCTTCTTTCCTCTTCTCAATCTCCAACCCAAGCACGGTACTAAGTACTATAGGTTCTAATACCTCTCGTGTTTGGGGTTTACATTAAAAAATAAAAAAATGATAACTTCAAAAATGTTCCATATAAACGTTGATTTGTTTTCTGATTTATAAACCCGGGGATGAGTGTGCATGTAATACAAACAAGGTCATGGAGTCATGGAGAGGTACCCTAAAAGGTATGATAATATTTTAAATTTTAATATAATAATTTTTATTTTAATTTCAGCGTCACTAATCGATATCTATGAATATACTGAAAACAGTATTTACTCAAATACTCAGCATAAGCATTAGATATAGTAATACAGTATATCCACTGTCCCCGAAAGACTGATTCCAAAAAGAAATTTCGGTGATATTGTTAAAAAAAAATGTTCCACATTAACGGATCAGTCACTTTTACAATTTATAAACAAGGACAAAGGGAGGGTAATATTCCCCCATCCCTGAAAGGTTGTTGGATAACAGTTCAAAGAGTGAAGCAATGATAATTTCAAATATGTTGTACCTTAACGGTTCATTGACCGTTAAGCAAGGACATGGCGGGGAATACACCCTTTATCTCTGTAAAGAGATAACCGAGATTTTAAAAAAAAAAAGTTTATTATTTATTTATTTTTTAAAATTTGTATCTCTTATTTATAGTTGTCCTTGATAGTATAGTAAGTATTTTGAGAATGACTGGAGGAATTTTTAAATTCTTTTCAATCGAGGTTGTAATTAGCCGAACTCATCTCAGGAGGGAGTTGGGTTTTTCCCGTGAGTCATTCCAGGTTTTTCAGCTCGGTAATATAAGCATTATTGTAATTGGTCGCGTACATTTACGCTGCCAATTACGATGATGTTTATATTATCCGATTTACAGCGTCAGTCATTCGCGTATCAGCAATTACTTAATTCCGTATTTAAAAATTAACTCAGTAAATTCTGCTATCATAAACTTGATTCCAGGTAGAAACTTTTGCGAATTATATATGATTTATTTCTGTAGATAACACTCAAGGTCAATATCGCGCGACAACTACCAAAGTTGCGCAAGGCCAGCGCGACTACAACCGACACTGTGACCAGAGTAAAAGGTTAGCCACCATCCTTCATGAGTCGAGTTTTTTGTTTTTTTTTTTTTTTTTTTTTTGCTGCGCTAAAATAACTGCTTCAGATGAATCATCTAGCATAAGCATCATTTGATGCTTATACTAAATAAAGCACTTTTGATTTACAACTTAATAAAGAGAAGTCAACATGCAACTTATGTTTCAAGGAAGCGTGTACGGAATGATGTTCAAATTTTCATTGATCAGGTGCAAATTAGGAAGATTATTATAAATAAAAACTGGATTTAACATGGAACAAAAACCTTACTCTCCAATATCATTTCTGTGATCCATTATGCAGTGTATTGGAGTTTAAAGAAATAACTAGTTAGGTTTCCAATCAAAAATTATGCACCTCATTCATAGCAACAGTGAGCTTTTGTGGATGATGAGCAGTTTAAACTGTCTTATGAACAATCCTGTCATTAGGGCAGTGTTCAACTTTTTACGCATACGAATGCAAACAATAAAATGCAAGTCCTCAACTATATGAAAAGGTCCGTAATGATGCATTTATTTTGCTGTCACCGAGAGCTGGTGCTTGGATCTGTCTGCGTTCCCTATTAACGCAGCTCAACTAACCACAGTTTTGAAATCGATTCTTTTACCAGCTGGCACCACCATGAAAATGCATTCTTTCTTCCGAAAATATCAAAATATTCTAAATTTTACCCGCCAGATGATTTCCACCTAATATCGGGCCAACCGCGTCGTATGACTAGGAAAGCCAGATTTTCTTTACAAGCAAGCTTCCCAATCGTCGACAACTGAAATACTTATTTCCAAACATTATCGCACTGTTTTTGTCACTGATTACCACGATTAAAAATTTTAATAAATGAACCTCAACTGCATTTCAGATATATACACACATTTTTAAAATGAGCTTCTTAATACAGATTTGCAATCAGCTTGTTTTTATCGATTTCAGTTTTTTCTCTGTGGTAGTTATGCAAGTTTGGCATTGCTGCAGATTGAATTTGCATTCTTTGATTGCGAATCGCCGTACGAAGGTGAGGCACTCTCGCTCGACCGAATAAAATAAGACATGCACATTTTCACAGTATGGAAAAGCCCTTGGTTCGAAATCTCGTCTCAATATGAGGTTGCTTTCTTTCTTTCTCACCTTCCCCCCTTTTTTTTATCTTCTATACGGTAACTAAGTCAGTCAGTTGTGGTATATGGTTGCACTGTTTTCCCATCTCGAAATCTCGGGTGTTTTATTGCAAAAAGCAGACAAATCCGACTACGCAAAATGCAGTTTCCGAAACAACCAAACCAATTCAATTTTTTTCCCTTCACTCTTTTTTTAAATTCAATTAAATGAATTTTTAGTGTAAAATTAATAATAATTAAATGCGTAAAATATATGATTGCTAAACTGTTAGGATAAAAAATAAAATGAACGGTATTTTGCAAGAAATTTCATGTACTCTTAAAGCATCTTATTAATGGTAATGGGTATAATCGAATTATTTGTATTAACGAAATAATCGATTGCGACTTCTCGATTATGCCATCACTACTTATTAATTCACTTTTACAGTAAACTTTGTAACATCGAATTAAACGAAGAATACAACTGTCAAACTTCCATATCAGGTAATATAACACCATTATAAAAATTAAGGAAGTAAGCTTTTACTCATTTACAGTTCGTGGCATATTATCCATGATGCAGATGGACCAGCTGCGCCAGGACCTAAGCGAGAAGGTAATACGAGAAAAAAAATAGCAAAGTTACATAAAACAATAAGCTAAGAGAATTAAAGCAGAGCTCCTAGTTACAAACTGTTGCAAATATTCTAAAGGATTTAGCATATGAAAACGTAGTCACAAAGGTAAATTATTTTTAAAAAAGGCTCAGCTAAATCCTTTGGCATAAAATATAAATTACATTGCACAAGGGCCCAAGCTCGTGATGAGTGTTTACAAGGTACCTTAAAAAGAATCCAGACTTTTTATCACAAAACGAAAGAACTAATAATCTCTCTCTCTTTCTGTGTTTCTAAACTAACTTTGCACGAATAACATAATACCGTCTCCTTATTTATTTTCAGAAAGTGGTTTTAAAACAATACGCCGTCTTATGTTGTGTTTTTTTTTTTTTTTTTTTTTTTGCTGAGTTTTGGGAGAAATTTTAATTTCCTACAGGATTTGGGGGGAGGGGGGAATTAACACTATAGAAATTCTTCTCCCAGAAAACAATACCATATATAAAAAATAAATAAGTAATATACAATGACTGCATGTGTATTATTTTTGTGCAGAAAATAAGGGACCCGAACACTGCAATGCTCTTTCACTTGTCAGTTTTGCCCGAACGGAAATGGAGAGTGAAAGTGGAAGCCCCCTGGACTTGAAAATCTGTACAAGGTCTTGCTCTTGTCTATAAGGAAGCACTCCGCTACTCATCTATACGCATGCCTCTGCTAGGAGCTACTTACTTTTTCACATGAATGAAATTTGCTTCGTACAGAATACAAGGATATCTCTGTATTTTTGCACTATCACATGGATTCTGACGTGTGCTGTGCGTAACTCCATGCTTGCCACGAATGCATCACGGAATACCATTTGTTGAAAAACACTTATATCGCAATTTGAAACGTGTGTAAAGAATTGGTATTCAGTCTTATATGTTATGAAACTTCTTGGGTCAATGTAGTTAAAGGCAACAAACACCATAAAAGAAAAGAAAATGGTGCCTCTTAGAACCGAAACGGTGAAAAATGTATAAGCAAGTTTTCCATGAAATATGGGTGCTACAGCATCGACATCTGTAAACAAAGGACGTTAGCTCACATACTGTTCTGATTTTGACATTCTGATTTGATTGTAATAAAATTAAATTGCTAATAAATTTACTTATAAATGTATTAGCAATTTATATTTGTGATTATTAGGTAATAAATAAACTTCCACCGGTTGTAGTGGAAGTGGGTAATTTGAATAAATTAAAGGTTTTCTCAAATTATTAAAAGGAATGGACAAATGGAAGTTGTTTTTAAGGGTTTTAAGACACAAGGGCATCAATCGCCTAGATGTGTCTTTCCATGTTCTTAACATAAATCGATTTTTTTTTTTTTTTTTTTTTTTGATTTGTTTATCAAATTGGATTTGCCGAATAAAATTAAACAGTTCATCTAGATTCGCAGTTACCTAAGATCTGTTGAAGAGTAAGTGGATTCGGTTATTGAATAAACTCTGAAAACAAAGGAATCTGTAATTTCTGAATCGAGGGCTAACCAAAAGAATGTGTCTAACTGAAAGCTGAATTTGGCATTGAACACAAGAGTGGGGGATTTCTGTTAGCTGTATGATGATAATATGATGATCATATGATGATAATGGGTAAGATGAGTATGGCCAATTCGCAGTCTGGCAAGCATTACTACTTCTCTACGACTTTCTCTGATGCTGGAGTGCCATATTTGTGGATTCGGTTTTATTTCCTGTAGTTTATTGTTAGTTTGAACAGATTAAGTTTTTTAATTATTTTATGTATTTATTAATTTTCCTTTTTTTTGGCCTCAAGCATTTAGGGCATAAGCCTCAAGCTATGAAGGAGTCTAGACTATGTATAAATATAGTGCAAATGCATCAAGAATACATAGCTATATCTGAATAAATCAGATTATTAATAAAACGGCATCGTTTTAAGTTATATCTCATATTGTGAATACCTTCACAACGAGTTGCCATGATATTGCACTACTTCGAATAAGTAACGCTTCACCTAAGGAGAAGACTAATGTTACTTATTCTCAGATGGATACCACCACCCAGACGGCACCGTTTCAGGGCTGTTTGGCCCTTCTTCGGTGGGTGGGTAGGTACCCGAGTGATGCAATGATGGCAAAACAGTTATGAAGTATAACTCCACAATATGAGAGATGCCTGATGGTGTATCATGTATTTAGACTCAAGCATTTAGGGCATAAGCCTCAAGCTATGAAGGAGTCTAGACTATGTATAAATATACTCCTTCATAGCTTGAGGCTTATGCCCTAAATGCTTGAGTCTAAATACATGATACACCATCAGGCATCTCTCATATTGTGGAGTTATACTTCATAACTGTTTTGCCATCATTGCATCACTCGGGTACCTACCCACCCACCGAAGAAGGGCCAAACAGCCCTGAAACGGTGCCGTCTGGGTGGTGGTATCCATCTGAGAATAAGTAACATTAGTCTTCTCCTTAGGTGAAGCGTTACTTATTCGAAGTAGTGCAATATCATGGCAACTCGTTGTGAAGGTATTCACAATATGAGATATAACTTAAAACGATGCCATTTTATTAATAATCTGATTTATTCAGATATAGCTATGTATTCTTGATGCATTTGCACTATATTTATACATAGTCCTTTTTTTTGGCTGTTGGTATTAAGTTTGCTTCCTTGCATCATTTTTCCAATACTAATACAGTATATGCAAAAAAGTAATAACATAAAACCAATTTAGTGAAATTAAATTTCGCCAGTGGCTCCGTCATATAATGATGCAGGTATGAATTTTAAAGCAAACGAGACTGTCGGTCGCTCTTGCAAATACCGGCATGTACAGGTAGGCTTACACAAATCCGTTCAATTTACACAAATGCCGGTATTCGTAAAAGAACGGTGCGGTGCAGAACGTGATTTTCATACCAAAGTCCGCGTAACAATGCATATAGTACATTCGCGTGGTACCAGTAAAAAGATCATTTTGATTCAACATACACTGCACGCCTACCTTCCAGAAAATGCTTAAATTTTGTTGCTCGCCCATCCACAGATGCAGTGCTAGTTTACCAACACATTACATGCTAAGCACTAGTTCCCAGAACGGGCAGAGTTAGACCAAATTTCCTAAGTTCACACACATACTACTGGAAACTAACGTTACGCAGCTATTTTAAAGGCTTCTGTTCCGCTTCAGACACTAAACGTCTTCTTTTGCGCCATTCTTATTTACGCTTTATACAGGCTAATAACTCTGCATAAAACTATCTTATATCCTTAGCAGCACTAAGAGGAGGAAACTGAATAAATCAATTACACTAAGGCGACATAAAACGATAACTCGTGTGCACAGTAAGAAAGAGAGAGAAAAACTGCGAATTACATATAAAATGAACAAACTGCATAAAACAGAAAGGAGAAAAAGTCTCGCAAAATCCAATTGAAACAGCAAAGAATGGGTGGAAATAAATTGCTCATTTCCTATATGCATAAAAGCAAAATATAAACAAAAATTACGAGTTTTCAATTCGCATTTCATAAACAGAACAAATAGCAGGGATGGTCAAGCCTACACCCTTCACAGGTACAAATAAGCCGTTTTAACACTTAAAACGTATAATAAATTGAATAAATAGAGAAAACAACAATAATAATAATTATAAATCACGTTTCGTCAACGAGAATATATATTGACATCATCAGGGAAATGCTATTGTTGTTGTGGTTTGAGGAGCATCAGCAACTAGGGCCATATTGCTCTGTAAATTGCGTGCTCAGTAGTTGATTTCCTGTTTGTTCGACGAAAAACCCGAGTTTCCGGAAGAAAAAACTATGCTACCCTCGCCTGAGACCGACTAACTCAGCCACGGTGTGAAAAATTCCCATAAAAATTCCCGTCATCAACAGGCCTCGAACTCGGTTCTTTTCCACCTGGTGTGGGGAGGAGACGGCGATTCTTCCAACTGTACTACCCACGAGGGCCAGGGAAATGCATAATACACTGATAAAGCTATAGATAGGATATCAACGCATCTCCCGTTTTTCGTGTACCTCACACGTCTGTGGTTATGATCAAGAACTGTTAACACTTGCAAGTTTATACCACTATCTTCGTGACAATAATTTTTATAAAAATCCATAAATTTATGCATTTGTGTTTTCTGTGAATTATGCTTGAACAGATCTACGAGTCTGCTTAGTTGTGTAGTCTTTTGCATGGATCAATTTGCTAAAATATTTAGTATATTTCTTTTAGCCACAGTGCTGCACACTGCATGTGCACTAATCTGATTCTTCAAATCTTTGGTGATGCGGCCCTTCTGAGTTTTACACTTGTTGAAAGCAGCGAAGTAAAAATCCTATCTAAGACGGATGTAGTTAATATATATATTTTTAAATAGCTTTAGCCGTTGAATTAGATGGATGTTATCAAACATGGAGCTACTGTATCCTTCTCTGCAAATTCAATCTTGTGATAATCTTATTTTAAATTCAAATTAACAATTCGTTTGGAATTCACATTTCTTGAATGTTAAACAATATAATGTCGAAATGAATAAAAGTACGATACTTCAAATACTGTATCAATATTTTTTTTCGATAATAAAGTTTAAAACAGTTCCAACATATTTTATTTTACAAGTAACTTTACTCTCGCGAGATGCCTTTATTGACAGTACAGTGGCTTCGCCGCTTGTCACCTGAGATCTGCTAGTCAGCAGTTCTCAAAAGGAGGGAGAAAGATTTCTCATGTGAGTTATTCCGAGTTTTCAGTCCTCACAAGATGCAAATCGGCAGTACCTTTGTAAGACACGAAAAACGCAACACACGACAAATCATATGAACTGGAGTACTATACGAAAATACAAATACAAAGTAATCGATGCACCAACAATAAAGAAACAAAACAAACAACCCAACGATTTTTCTTAATTACTTAAATTTCACTTGTGTTTACTACTAGTAAACACAACATGATTTGCTCGAACAAAGAAAAGAGATGGAAAGATGAATGTTATGTGGAGGGCACGCTTTGAATATATATTTTAACTTTAGATCAGAATATCAGACAAACAAGCATGGAAGAACAGCTACAAAAAAAAGTGCGGGATATGGGAGACATCAGCTTCGATAAATTGTAACATATTCTTCTGAAGACACCTCCCCGCATACCTTTTAAGTTCGTAAGACGAACAACTGACAACTACTACACCTCTTGGAAAGTGTCGCCCCTTGCGGATTAGACCATTTTGAAGTTTTGCACTGATCCGCTTACTACTAGGAATGAAATTGGGATATACGAAATGCTGCTGCTTTCTGAGCAAGTAGGTCTACCAAAGCTTCGCTACGTTGTGTAGAATTGGAAAGACGAATGTTATGTGAGTAAAGAAAAAAAGTAGCCAGCTCTGCAACCAGAGCCAGAAAACCTACCGACGACCACTGTTTATTTATTTAATTTATAATACATCATAAATTAACAAAACAGTTGCTATGAAGTCTAAAAGACATTTGATGGCTAAAGCCTCAGAGTATGAAGGAGTTTACTTATGCATGGCTTAATGCACACACATCATTTATACACCACAGTAGTTTTAATGCATCGTTTTAATTATATATCATATTTTGAATACCTTCACAACGAGTTGCCATTGTATTGCACTTCGTCGAATAATTAACGCTTCACTTATGGAGAAGACAATTGTTACTTATTCCTGGCGGATGCCATCACCTAGATGTGATGTGTGTGCATTAACTCATGCATATAAACTCCCTCATACTCTGAGGCTTTAGCCAACAAATGTCTTTTAGACTAAACTATTGCACACCATCAGGAATCTCTCACATTGTGAAATTATTTTTCATAACTGGGTAGTCACTATTGCAACACCAGGATATCTGCCCACACAGTGATGAGAAGCCAATAAGCTTCGAAAGGTGCCGTCTGGGTGGTGGTATCCCCCGAGAATAAGTAACAATAGTCTTCTCCAAATAACAAACAAACATTCTCGATGTTTGTTTGTTATTTGGTTTTTAGGAGCATTAGCAACTAAGGCCATATTGCTCGGGGATATGCGGTGGTCATTCCCTGACCTTTCCGCATCCTCCGTATTTGGTGGTGACGGGCTCGAACCCGGGTCTAATCAAGAAGCGTGTGCTACGCACTGCTGCTCCTTCCCACCTGGCTACGGAGGCGCCTGTCTTCTCCCTAGGTGACGCGTTACTTATTAGTGGAAGTGCAATACAATGACAACTCGTTATGAAGGTATTGGCAATATGAAATATAATTAAAACGATGCATAGTGGCACAGTATTTAGGGTTAGGCGCCACCTGTGGTTTCCCACATCTGTGCCATATGTACTCTGATGAAATGCAAAACTACTGCATAAGTCAGAAAAAAGTGTAGTGTCTAGTCTATGCAGTATTGTCTTATGTTCTGTTGTTGTGTCTCTGGCTACTTGGCCGCAGGGGCCCTAGTGGAACCCTACGTTGCCCGCCACCACCACTGGGAGGTGAACCAGGCTGCCTTCATACTCTGGCTGATTTCCGCCACGGTCGCCTCAGCTTTCTGGACGGAGACTAAACAAAAAAAAAAAAAAAAAAGGGAAGATAGTAGAAGTGGTGAAGTCAAAGTAGGTAAAAGGAGGAGGATGAGGAAAGAAGAGGTGGGAAAGGAGAAGTAGGAATCACCCCTGGTCTGGGAGCCCACCGAAAGGAAACCAGCTTGCAGAACAAGGAAGGTCTGCAAAGTTGGGTAAGTGCAATGGGAAGTGTCTGAGTTTGATTTCTATCAGTTAAACGATGTATTAGAACTACCTTGGTAGTATAAATGATGTGCGTGAATTAAATCATGCATAAGTAAACTGCTTCAGTTCTGGGTGGTGATATCCGCCGAGAATAAGTAACAATAGTCTTCTCTATAGGTGAAGCGTTACTTATTCGAGGAAGTGCAATACCATGGCAACTCGTTGTGAAGGTAATTACAATATGAGATATAATTAAAAGGATGCATTAGAACTACCTTAGTGGTATAAATGATGTGTGTGCATTAACCCATGCATAAGTAAACTGCTTCAGTTACTATGAAGTTGAAAACTCCTTCAGCCACCTTCGGGCTGTATCTAGGCATAAAACTTTAAAAAAATATATAGAAATATCAGGTAAAAATCATGTCAGATATCAATATCCTAGACTCAGCGAAGCCATGAAGGCTACATATCAGAGAAACTTATGAATAATAAAGAGGGTGACTATACGGTACTTTAATCCCACAGAGCTGAATTTAAATTTATTTAAATGCATTTAAAACAGTTATAAAAATACCTTTTTTGGAATATCAGGGCGATTCGAACAACGTACTGGTAATGCACAAACTTATTTACGCTGCATTACCATTAATATCTGGGCGTCTGAATATATCTAAAAATAACCTTTATTTACAGGAAAACAAATAATGTGTGCTGAAACCTTTAGCCTTTTTGACAGCCTCTAGTTTCCATACAACACTCTCCATCAGTGTTTTTTTTTTTTTTTTTTTGTAAACGTATTCAGATACT
This sequence comes from Mastigoproctus giganteus, assembly GCF_048544385.1. Taxonomy (NCBI): domain Eukaryota; kingdom Metazoa; phylum Arthropoda; class Arachnida; order Uropygi; family Thelyphonidae; genus Mastigoproctus; species Mastigoproctus giganteus. The sequence goes on along the minus strand of NC_143580.1, from coordinate 46,105,263 downwards.
TGCAATTCGGCCTTCAAAGCGGCAACCAGTTCAGGTGTACTTTTTGGACAGTCGCTCCTCACACGCACACACTCGACGATCGAATTCATCGCAGAGGTTCTTTATACGATTGAGATCACAGCTCCGAGCTGCAGTCCAACTCATGTCCTCAAACCAGTCCGTCGCAACGCGATCAGCATGACATGGAGCGTTGTCCTACTGATACAGGTATGGGCTTCCCCAGACGTGCTGCCACAACATAAGTAACGGATTATTGTACAGGACGTCTAGACAGACCTCAGCATTCATAGTTTTGCCCACAAAAAAAATAAAATAAAATAAATAAATAAAAAATAAAAAAAATAATAAAATAAAATAAATAAAAAAATGATGGTCCCAAGTTAAACCATGAAAAACAGAACGCTTCAGACCATCACGCTGCCTCCTCCAAACTTCATTGTCCAGACGATGCAGTCCTGTAGATAGCTTTCTCCGGGCATCCACTACACCTAGGCAACCGTAGTCCATGTACCGCGACTCGCCACTCCATAGAACAGCTCTGCATTGGTCTACAGCTCAAGAACGGCGGCCATACACCAAGCTAGACGGAGTTTGGCATTAGTCGATGTGATTAGTAGCTTGTGGACGACTGCACGACGTGGTAATCCATATCTTGCAGCGTCCTGTGCACTGTAATGGAGCTGACATGTGTCCCAATCGTCTCACTGAAGACCAGTGTCTGCTGCGGCAACACCGACTTGAGTTCCAAGTGAACGATTCTTTGCAGAGCTCTCCTGTCACGTTCCGCCAGCTTCGGAGGATTTCCCCGGATCGTTTCCTGATGGTTACGTCACCATTCCGATTCCATTTTCAGATGACATCACCAATCGTCGACCTATGGATCTTCAACTATGAAATGTCACGTACAAACCGATTGCTTATGTGCATCCATTATTATTCGGCGCTGGAAGTCTGTTAACACCGTGGATCGTGGTATCTTGCATTCAGTACTGTCTCATCGAAAGTCTAACAGCCTATTTATAGCCGTGTTTCACACGTAGTGGTTGGCTATGACGGGACCAACTATCAATGGAGGGAATGTCCGGATATTAATGAAACAACAGTGTATATCAAAATGCAATATATATATATATATATATATATATATACATACTGTATTTTGATATACACATTAATGTGACATTTAATGCGAATATTTAAAATGTTAAAGTTCATTTTATGCATTTTCATTTCGGGATTTCACCAAGACATTAAAGTAATGGAGAAAATCTTAGGGTAGAGAGAGTTCCGCCATGCTGGTAACTATAGCGACTCTACCGGAGAATTTGTAGATAGAGCACACAATAGAGAAATCTCAAGCCAAGAAATTTTAGTCATATTTGCATGTTCGTGGTCTTTATCTGTACAATGGAATGTAGATTTTTCAAATAAAATTTGAATACTCAGTACTTAATGTTTAACCCATTAAATTAAGACTAAGGCGCATTTAGGGCTAGAGCCTCAAGCTGCGAACAAATTTAGACTATGTATATAAAGTGCTTAGCATCATAATACACAGCCATTTCTGAATAAACAGAAAATTTTTAAGGTGGCATCGTTTTAGGTTATATCTCATATTGTGAATGCCTTCACAACGAGTTGCCATGATATTGCACTACTTCGAATAAGTAACGCTTCACCTAAGGAGAAGACTAGTGTTACTTATTCTCAGATAGGTACCACCACCCAGACAGCACTGTTTCAGGGCTATTTGGCCCTTCGTCAGTGAGTGGGTAGGTACCCAAGTGATGCAATGATGGCAAAAACAGTTATGAAGTATAACTCCACAATATGAGAGATGCCTTATGATGCTAAGCCCTTTATATACATAGCCCATTAAATTAATCCATAAAATTTGTATGCTTAAACATAAAATTATTATTTTTAAAGATGTCTCAGAAACTATATTTATTAAGAAATATAATGAACATTTTCGGAATCCATTTAGATCAGGTAGTTTGGATTAAATCCATTGAAGGACACTCTTATAGCTTGTTTCATATCAAGTACAGTTTTACAGATAAAAAGTACCAAATAAAATATTTCGCTTAAAGTAATCTGCCTCTCCTGACGGTTAAAGAACGTTGAAGATTTTTCTTAAAAAAATTTCACGGACTCCTGGTGCAGTGAATCACTGAAGAAAAAAGCAAACTTCCTGGGATATTTATTGACCGCGAATTTATTCTCGAGAATTCAATTCTAATCAGAATTTGATAGTTTGAAACTGAAAGCTTTCTCTACACAATTGAACACGCCCATAACTGCGGATACTCTTGTAGACATCATTAAGAAATCTTAATCACCTGAAAAACTACTTCTGAGCATGTTGCTGAGGTTTTTCGCCCGCAGGAACAACACTTAAAATTTTCCTTTTATTTAGTTTTTTTCTAATTCAAGCATATATTGCGTCCAACGTTCCGGCTACCGCACATTCAGCTCAACAAGTTGCGTGCCCTAGAGATTAAATCGATTTCTGTCAATAGAAGCAAGCTGCACGCAATGCACGAGCCTGACGGCAGTTGTCTTAAACTCCAACCAACTTTCCCTTTACCTGTAGTTTGTGCAGCATCGATCTTTTGCACCAGTTCTCCGAAGGCTTAATTCAAGAACACTGCTCCTGTTCGACTTCTTACAACTATCATGCCCCGGACACAATCGATGCGAACAGAGAAAGTTATCCTAAATTTCACAGTAATCAATCTTTTCCAATAAAGCTACTTTATCTTATTCCCATTAAGCCTTGCTATTCGACAGAAGAATAAAATGACACCCGAGCTACAACTGAATAATATCTGAAAATATCCAGTCTTCTTCATGGCATGAAGGGTCTCTATAAAATAGATTTAAATGGTCTATAAAAGACTTTTCACTAGAAGAGGGTGAACTAGTTATTATGTATTTTTTTTTTTTTTTTTTTTGCCATTAACATCCCGAATCTGGTGTGACTTTAAACTCATTTAAATATTAGTAAAGCTGAATGATGTAAGGAAAGGAACTTTTTTCTGCTCAATACATACATGATAAATGGCTATTCCTCAGACTGGGTTGATGTAAGAAGTGGGGTTTCCCAAGGATCAGTATTAGGACCACTGTTGTTTTTAATTTTCATAAACATCGAAGAAGGGATAGAGGGCGTGATGTCTATCCCTAAATTTGCAGATGATGTTAAAATTGGTAGAGTAGTTAATGATCACTGTCAAGCTGAGCTTCTTCAGAGAGACCTAGATAGACTTCAGGAATGGTCAGAAAAATGGCAGCTATGCTTTAATCCAACAAAGTGTAAGGTATATACACCTGGGAAACAGTAATCCCAAAAATAACTTATTCACTTGGTGGAGTTCAACTAAACCCAGTACTGGAGGAAAGGGACTTGGGTGTTACGATACGATCCGAAATGAAATTCTCTGAGCATTGTAAACAGGTTGCAAGGAAGGCCCATGGTGTCCTATCGATGATCTATCGAACTTTTGCAAGTAGAGATAATCCCATTATATAAGGCTTTTGTTAGACCACACTTGGAATACTGTGTTCAAGTATGGAAACCGCACCTAAAGAAAGACATCGAGCTTCTTGAAAGGGTGCAAAGATGGGTAACTCGCCTGGTGAGATCGGCAAAAGGGCGTTCTTATGAAGAAAGACTTCGAATATGTGGGTTGCAGAGTTTGGAAACTAGACACTTAGAGGAGATTTGATTGAGGTGTTTAAGGCTCTGAGAGGCATCAGTAAAAGGCGCCTCCGTAGCCAGGTGGGAAGGGGCAGCAGTGCGTAGCACACGCTTCTTGATTACACCGAGGTTCGAGCCCGTCACCACCAAATACGGAAGATGCGGAAAGGTCGGGGAATGACCACCGCATATCCCGGAGCAATATGGCCTTAGTTGCTAATGCTCCTAAAAACCAAATAACAAACAAACAAGCATCAGTAAAATGAATGAGGACGAAATTTTCAAGATTATAAATGATGCCAGAACCAGGGGACATAAATTCAAGTTACGGGGGAAATGTTTAGCTTGGACGGCAGAAAGTTTTATTTTAGCCAGCAAGTTATAAATTACTGGAATAAATTGCCTACATGGGTGGTAGAGGTTGACAGTTGGGGGAAATTCAAAGGTCATCTGGATAGTACCTTCGGGTGAGGGAAGCGCATAGGATGATAGGTTTAAGTTCCTTTTCTTTTATTAATTATTATTATTTATTTATTATTTTTTTATCATTGTTTTATTCGGTTTTTCTTTTTTTTTTTTTTTTTTTTTTTTTTGGCTGGTGCAGAATAAGCCATAGGCTTTCTTGCACCATGCGACTAACACACACACACACACACACACACACTGCCCTTGTAGGTATAATCCTCTCCCACACCGGGTGTAAAAGGCCCGAGTTCGAATCCTATCAATGACGCGAGGAATTTTATTGGTCTTTTCCACAAGGTAGCTGAGTTAGTAGGTCACAGGAGATAGTATCACGGTTTTTTCTCCCTGAAACTTTCGTTTTCGACCAGTATACAGCAAATCGACCATAGAACACACGAAATTTGCAGACACATTATATACGGCGCAATATAGCCTAAGTTGTTGATGCGCCTAAAAAAAATTGGTTAAAACAAAATTTTTTTTAAAGCAAAATTGGTTTTTACCAATTTTGCTTTAAACTTAGTCAAACTCACTGCTCACCACGTTGGGAGGAGGCAGCATATTCCAGTATTCAACAATCCGCTGTCTATAAGTGAACATATTCCAGTATTTAACAATCCGTATAATGTCTATAGGTGAACTTCATAAGATCCAAACTTCTGTTACTGTTATTCCCTCAGATTTTATATTTGTGTCCTCTGGTTCTCAACCAAGAGGAGAAAAGACCTTCCTCGTTCATTTTAAACAGTCCCTACAGCGCCTTTATACACCTCTATTAGATCTGCCCTTAGATGTCTGGTTGTTAAACTTTGCAGTCCACACATTCTAAACCGTTCTTCATATGTGCATCACTTTGCACTTGTTACCAATCTGGTTCGCCCTTCTCTGAAATCTCTTCAGCAGTCTCCAGACCTGAATCAAATTCCAAACGCGGTATAACCATCACCACATAAAGAGGGATAATGACGTCCTTCTCTCTTTTAGAAAAAATCCTATAAAACATAGATAGGACAGCGTGTGCCTTCCTAGTACACTCTTTACACTGCATGGAAAATTTCATGTGGCACTGAATCATAACACCCAAGTCTTTTTCGTCGTGAATGACTTTTAGCTCCTCTCAGCTTACACGTAATTCCAGGATTTCTGTTCCCAAATATATAAGCTTACATTTCGGATCATCTATGCAACCGATCCAAGGCTTGGCTGGGATTGTTAATTATCAGCAAACTTTGACAGCGTACCATGGATATCCTTGTCAATATCATTTATGAAATAGGAGCGCACCTAACACCGATCCCCGACAAATCCCAACTGGTTACGTTTGTTCACCATGAAGGTAAAAAAGAAAAGAAAAAGAAAAGTAAATTGCATCTATTATCAATCCACTTCAGGACGGAAGATTCTTCAACAATTCATATTGAGGGAAATGGACCATAATCTGCCCCGCTGGTCCAGTGCGGGTTGGCAGATCGACCGCATTTAGCAGTCAGGGGCTTGAACCCCCGTCTACTCAAAGATCGTGTGCTACTGCACTCCCGCTCCTGACCACTGGGCTACGGTGGCCTTCACATGAAGACTGGCCATTTAAAACAACCCCCAGTCTCTTATCTTTTAGCCAGCCTGCAATCCAGGGTAGGCTCTTACCAGTAACTCCAACTTCTTCCAGTTTATATATCAGCTTTCTATATAATCAAAATATACATAAGGCTCTAGTATATTTTGATTATATATGTAGTAAAAAATATTAATTGGAGAAAATTGCTAAAGTAATCTGCACGCAGAACGTCCATAGTCCTGAACGTTAACACTAAGAGTGTGTATGCATGTATTATTATAATTTCGCGTCGCATTTATGATTTAATATACACACTCAGTAGTTAATTTATTAAGAACCTTCTTACTAAATTAAATTGAAGCTACTAGGCGTCACTGTCACGTGTCTGTGGCGTTTATACAGACTGGTTAGGAATGAAGGAAGAAGAATGCAAAATTCAAATTATTTTAACAGCACCGGATCTTGTCTTTCATACACGTTCATATATTATGTGATGTGCAAGGGTGTGCTCACAGCTGACTTGCATGCTGTACGGCCTGGAAAAAACCATAACTCGCAGGGAAAACCCCTATTCGTTCCGCCTGAGATCGGAGGGAGTAGAGGGAAAAATTGCTCTAGTCATCAATGAGAATCAAGCCCAGACCTCTACAAACGAATGGCAGACAGCGATGTATCGTGCCGAATAAACAGCCACGTAGGACATGTACTAGAGTACAAAAGGGACCGTGCAAAGCTTAAATGACACCCCTTTCTTTTTCATATCGAATAATCGAATTTGGTAAAACGAACATTCATCTGTGTCATCTTAGACTATTTATATCCATTTTGATCGTTTTATTGATTCCATATTAATCCTTTATTAAGCAGCCAACTTTTGACTTAATGCCATAGAACTATTTACCAGCGAGTATGCTTTCAAACATTAGCCTATTCATAATTTTTCTGTCCGTGGATTTCCGTTTGGATAGCCAGTTAGACATCAACTGGTTGTCTCATGGAAGCGGTACTGTTGCAGATTTTTTCCTCTTCAGAAACGCCGAGCCAAATATCTATTTATTACAATGACACTACTGTTCAGATTTCACTGTCATGAGCATTTCCACCATCAGAAAGAGATTTGAACTGTTTTTTTTTTTTTTTTAAGCACCGCTATGAGGAATTGTTAAAATGTCAAGCATGACTTGGGGAAATCTACAGGGTGATTCACTACCAGTGCGACAAACTTGCAGGAGGTATAGGGGGCACAAAGACGAATCGGAATCACATAGCATTGCAGGGTCCGAAATGCCTTCGTCATGCGGTAGAGGACGTTGAACGGGAGGTCGCGTGAACAGCGATCCCGTTGGAAGTCAGCATTTGCGAACCGTTTCTGTTGAAGAAACCAAGTAGCAAAAGTCCTCCGGACTGGATAATCCGCAGGCTCCAATGATTGGACGCGTTGCAGATGGTATGAACTCATTTGGTTTGTTGACCGTATCCTACATACAGTGGATTGGGAAATACCCAATCGTTGGCCTATCGCTCGAAAACGTAGGGCATTCTCCTCACTGTCTGGCGTCCTCGTCTTCCACTCTCGATTCATGGTACCTCTCGTGAAACAACCAGTCTCACGTAACCTTCTGTCCACACGTGCGAAAATCGTATGATGAGGAGCACCCCTGTGCGGGAAACGTTCCTGGTACAAGCGCAGAGCAGCGCGCCCGTTACAGTCCGCAGCTCCATACGCGAGGTGCATGTCGGCTAGTTCAACGTTTGAATACTCGCCCATCCTACTGCCTCGGGAACCGGTTCGCAAATGCTGACTTCCAGCGGGATCGCTGTTCACGCGACCTCCCGTTCAACGTCCTCTACCGCATGACGAAGGCATTTCGGACTCTGCAATGCTATGTGATTCCGATTCGTCTTTGTGCCCCCAAAACCTCCTGCAAGTTTGACGCACTGGTAGTGAATCACCCTGTATATTTCAAGCTTCTTGATGCACGTGTCACTTCCCTAACCAAGCACCACTGGTACATGAATTCTTTCTCTTCTTTCATTTTTATAAACGAACTGATATGGCAAAATAGCCATTTCCCCCCCCCCCTTCAATGATATTTTAGAAGTACTGGAAACTTCCTTGTAGAAGTAGAGAGAATACATTATGAAAATCAGAACAGGTTGGTTGATGGTGAACTCAGCATCGTATTTAGTACTCATGTGTACTTATGTATCCTCGCGCTGACCCTCGGCTACAGTGGCCTTTAATAAATTTTCTGTTTATACTCAGAAACGACTATATAAGGTCAGTGAAAAACCTGCAGAACAATTACTGCAAACTATTCCCGGCTGTTTATTACGGCCGTATTCATCTTATGGAAGAGAAAAAAAAAAAAATCATAGAAGTCAAAAGAATTCTGATTTTAGCGTAGTGTTACTATTTTGTTGCAAAAAAGAAAAAAATACATAGAAACCATATGTTATGAAGGCCAGGTGAAGAAGTCACGAGAGAAGTCACGAGAGATCTGATCACTCTTCAGGTTTACTAGGTCATAAACCTGGAGAGCTGGCAGAGGTGCCTCAAGACATTGCAAACTCTATATAACTGCGCCTCCACAGTTCATCACATTTTAATTGCCCGTTTCTTACATATCGAACAACCGAATTTGTCAAAACGAACATTCGTTCGCACAGCGGTATCGTATTCCGCTGTGCGAAAGGAGCCGTATTCCCCCATCCAGGCAGTTCACAATTTGGAAACCAATTATCGGCACTATCAGAGTAATCCTTAATAGAGATTTGTGATCTTGTCTAGAAATCTGAGTGTCATTGAATGTAAGCATAAGATCAGAAGAATCCTTTTTGCGAGATTTTTTTTTTTTTTTTTTTTTTGTTAGTTGTTGGCGCATCGGCTTCTGTGGCCATAATGCACCTCCCAAAGTTTTTGCATTTTACTCTGATCCAAGCCCAAGGCGGGATTCGAACCCGCGACATTCGGGTTGCCAGGCAGGCACTTTACCCACCTGGGTAGCCCGGTCGGCCTGCGAGATATAAGACAAGACTAGGTTTCAGAAGGGTTGAAAGTAACTAAGTTATCTTTGTGCCATTGGAGAATTATCTGCAGATCAACATTTAGAGAATTGGTAGTAGATATTCGAGTTGTTGAAGCTATTTGTGCAGGGCAAGGTTTCTCCAACTGGAAGGCAAAATGCAATGTGCTATCATCAGCAAAACTACGGATAGGATTTCCAGTTAATGGAAGTAGGCCATTAACATACAAGAAGAAAAGGTAAGAGAAAGAACTGAACCTTGGTGAACACCAGCATTACGGAAGAAGTTAGAAAGCAGAGAACTGTCTACCATCACCCATAGTGAGAAAACTGGATACCCAATTACAGAAAATCGCAATCCATAAGATTTAGAAGACCTTTATGCCAAACACGAACAAAAGCCTTTGAAATATCACGTGCAACTTCTTTAAGTGTCACCAAACTTTTCCATGGAATTTGTCCATAGACGAGTAACATATATATCACCAGTGGATCGACACTGAGGGAATTCACATTGACGACCACTGATCAAATGGAAGGTTTCTAAATAGCTTAGGAGTTGATGGTTAATGGATTTCTCCATTACCTTAGAAGGAGTAGAAGTAAGTGCAATGGGTTTTCTCTTTTAGTCTCGGCGTTACTCTTGTTCTAAACAGATACTCACGCACTCTGTACAAATCTCAAATCCGTCTTACCATGGAATAATTGTTCCCACATTTGGGGTGGTTCTCCCATCTCTCTCTCTCTCTCTCTCTCTCTCTCTCTCTCTCTCTCTCTCTTTCTGGCTTCTAGGTTCCATTCAAAAGGGGACTATTATGTTAATCAAAGACCCACCACTAACAAAGCCTCTCCACTCTCTGCCTTCCAAAATGTTGTTTCTGCTGCATGCATTTTTTAATAGATACTTCCATGGGCGCTGTTCTTCTGAATTGATTTCTATAATTCCCTCTCCCCCACCTCTTCTAAAACAGTTCGAACATGTGCCACAACCACTCAGCATTCTTTTACTGTCCAACTTAAAACTCACAGAACCGACTTTTCTTATTCCTCATTTATCTCTTCAACTTCCGTTTTTTTTTTTGGAACCCCCTTTTCTCACGTAATTTCTGAAAATTACAATCTGCAGAAATTCATGTCTAACATCAACAAGAATTTATCTTCTCAACGTTCAAAGTACTAAGTACTATAGGTTTTAATACCTTTCATGTTTAGGATTTTCATTTAAAAAAAATCGCAAAACTTCCCATTAATAATACTATTTAAGATAAGAAATAATTTGGTGAAAATCCAAACAAGCTCTTCGTTAGATATTTTATTCAGTTAGATCTACAAATGATCATTCGTGTATAAAATAGGAACGCATTAATGCTAAAATATATTATATTAAAGGTTACATTCAAATATCAAATGAATATTGTTGTTTATAACGAAAATTCAAAACTCTATAGTGCTTTTTTGTTTGTTTGTTTGTTTTTTTTTTTTTTTTAAATTCCAGCAGCCAAGGTGTCCATGATTGTACGAGGACACTTGTTTATATGACCTTTTTTTTTTTTTTTTTATTCTCTTCGTTTTCTTTTATTATTATTATTATTATTATATATTTTTTTCTGGACTCTAGAATACGTCCCCGAGTTTTGTGTGTGGAAAAAAACTGTCCAAGAGCAGCAGGTTAATGCTAAAATATATTGCTGTAAGACAGTACTAGAAACCAGTATCAGTGTTTGAATATCGGATACTGAAACTAGCAAAGTTTTTATCCCTGACCTCTATACACAAGGAACGTTGATCTTCTTTTCAGTGGAAAGCTGGCCTTATTAAAATACCTTGCTACGTTCACTGTGCATGCTGACCTGCATTACGTCTTTTAGTACGATTCAAACGCAGCTCTGAATTCTAGCATTGAACTCGTAGTGCTGTTCATTTTGCTCCAGGCAGGGGATCACGTTCTCCCGCATGGTGGGTGTGAGATGATAGACCAGTCGGACTAAATTGCTCCGCTCTACTTGGCACGCCTTCTCAATCTTACATCAGCACGTGGTAGGCAGTCTGATAGTATTCAATGAACACGCGCATTCCCATCCCAGCTATGCGTCGCCGGACTTCCTGACCACAAAGCCTTTCGGAGGTAAGGGAGATTTATCGAACGCGTTTCCTATACTGCTACGAGCAGCAGAGATAACGAAGAAAGGATATCACAAAATATCGTCGAAAAAGAACATCTTAGAAGTGTCAGGCTTATCCTTTAACGATTTACGATATTAACGCAGGGTAGAATGAGTAAATCAGCGAACCTATAAGAAACAGTCCGTTGGTGAAACGAAAGTACCAATTGTTTGAAATGAATTCTGAACAACATCCATTCGAAATCCATCGGTATAAGAATTCAAAATTAAATCCAGAACCTAGAATATCAGAGTACGACAGATTCTAGAATGGCATGATCTCACCCTCACTTATATATATATATATATATATATATATTATATATCAACGACTACTTGGTAATAAATATTTATCAAACTAAAATTGATAAATATTGCATTAAGCATCATATAAGAAGACGCCAATCCGGTTGTGATATGGAATTCTCAAGGACTCGCATCTCTCCTAACTCCACGTTATTATTATAATTTCAAAATCTTCTCCACGGACAGAACATGATTATTCTCAACGTAAACAACGCATAATTTTAAAAGTGCTGACTACCATAATATTGGAAAAATCGGCGTTATTAAACCTCATGCTGGAAGATATGAGTATTATTGATTTATATTACAAAAAGTCTTAAGATTTCTCCCTGATATCTGAACCGTTCAATGAACAGAACAGCAGTTGCAAAGCCATGTTTCAAAAATATGGGGGGCACTTAACATAAGCTTTTTATTATTATTATTGTGCACTTAATAAGAATACAGTATATGCACATTACCAAAAATATTCGAACACTACTCCGACTGAAGTAAACAAAGTGAATATATGAATATCAGGAATATAGCACAGATATCTCAATAAACAGAATCGCCACAAGAAGCTCGGGTTTCAAAAATGCTTCATCGCAGATGTCATATCTATAATCGTTTTTGGACGATGGAACAGTGAAACTTTTTTTTATGGTGCAAAGTTGTTGTTACGTATTATCAACGCAAGGGCAACTAAGGCCAAATGCGTTTTTCTACGGATCATCTGTTAGAAAGGATAATCTGTACATCAGAGCAAATTAGATGCAGGAACAGAGCTGAATTCGCTGAAGGAAAAAGAACAGTTCATTGATATTTACTTTATCTCCAAGGATGGAATGTGTTCTGTTTTTGGAGGGTTCTGTAAACTGGAAAGCATTTTAAAGGTGCAAGACCTTTCATCTGAGAAATGTGGACAATCAATTGAAATAAGTTCAACACTGAGCTGTGTTTGACATAAAGAGCATTTGTCTCATGGTTCGAAGAATCGTGTTATAGTCATCAGATAATGGTCGACTGCGGGTGTTGTGGATAACAGGGAAACGTCTCTGCTGCAATGTGGTTTGCCTCCATAATGAAGTTCGGAGGAGGAGGCTGGTCAGTGTGAGGCTGTTGAAACATGAGAAGCAGCCCACACAAAGGCACTATGGAAATAGACCCATTCATTAAGCCACGATAATGGTCCATCCTATATTAAGCAGTGTCAAAAACCCAGTTTGAAAAAAACGAATTGTAACAACTCGCATGGTATGTCCAGAGTACAAACCCGAATCCGATTGAAAGCCTTTGGGATAAACTGCGAATCAGGACACGAACAATACGCTCCTATTCTAAAGCTCACCTCATGAATATGCTGGGGGGAGGAATGGACGTGAATTCATACTGAAAGTAATAGAAAGACATGCTACATCCCATTTTTAGGGTCCGTAGTCTAACAAAGGACCCTATAATGTCACTCGGTTGTCTGTCTGTCTGTCCGTCCGTCTGTCACAGCATTGTATCTCTGGAACCACTAAACCTATTGACTTGAAATTTTGCTGGATTTGTACATCATGTGGGCCAACAAACGCCATATTGGTCGTTTTTGACAAAAATTTGCCTGAGAAATGGTGGGACAAAAAAACGTTGTCGACAACCTATTGCTTATTATATACACCGCTGGAAAGAGTTCAACGAGTAGGTTTAAAATATAATTTTAAAATATTTTTAAAATTAAAAATGGCGGCGCCAGACAGTTAATTGTGAGTAATTTTCGTTTTTTTTTTTTTGTTTTTTTTTGATTTGGTAGTTGTTGGCGCATCGGCTTCTGTGGCCATATTGCACCGCCAAGGTTTTTGCAGTACTTTGATCCAAGCCCGAGGCGGAATCGAACCCGCGACCTTTGGATTGCCGGGCAGGTACTTTACCCACTCGGCTTAGTAATTTTCGTGTCCACCCCCCCCTCTATTTCCGTCTCTAATGGAGCTAAAAATTTTAAAATCACATTGGCTATGCGTTTTCCGTGGCCTTGCCTTTAGAATCAACAAAAAAAATTCCGACCGAGATCTTGGACACTGAGATAAACCTCGACACTGATCCTAAGGCAGAGAAAACACGCTGTTATAATGAGATGATAAACATCTGGCAAAGATGGGGCACTTCCACCAAGGAAGCAGTTACAAGGAGATTCCTGCCGGATGACTTTCCCCCTCCTCTAAGTCAGCGCAGAAGTGGCACTCTAACTCTTGAGACATCATTCCTAGTCTCTGGGCATGGCTCATTGAACGAGAAGCTCTTCCAACTAGGCTAATACCCATAGATGTTTGCTACTGCGGGGCCAAGGAGAATTGGTTCCACCTTCTCTTCGAGTGCGCTCTCTACGAGGACCTGAGGCAAGACCTAGCAAATACCATCCCTCTCACTGAAAATAACTGGACATTCTGTTACACACACCCAGAGAACCTGCTGCCTTCCAGAACTTCTCGACGCAAGTATTCACGTGCAGGAAAGCCTCCTACAGAAAACACAGGAAACGAATGGGAATCTCCAGACTGCAGCTTAAACATTTTGTTTTACTAACCTAAAATTTTTAATTATCTATATTTGTTTTTATTTTATTAATTATTTTATTTATTTATTTTCTCATTCCTTCCCCCCCCTGTCCACTAGTGTAGCTTCTCCCTCTTTCTTTTTTTTTTTTTTTTTTTTTTAATTACACCACGGGATTTTTTTTTTTTTTTTTTTTTTTTCCCTCTCTTCCTCTGGAATAGGCCCCGAGAGTAACCTGGCCCACCTTTTCACAACATTCAGTTGAAATAGATGAACAGTGCACTGTTGAGTCAGTTTGGTATGACATAAGCACTGCAAAAGCAAAAATAAGAGTAGGAGTGTGTTATAGGCCTAATGACTCGAATGACTACAATGAACAATTGTACAGAGTAGAGTGGGCTAGTAAATCGGAATGTCTTATAATGGGGGATTTTAACTTCCCAGATATTGACTGGCACTTGTGGGTTGGGCACTCACACACTAGTCAGACATTTGTGGACTTATTGGATGATTGTTTTCTGCAGCAGCATGTTCGAGAGGCAACCAGAGAAAGTAATACTCTTGATCTGGTTATCAGCAGTGATCATTCATGTATTAGGAATTTGCAGATAAAAGAACCACTATGTGGCAGTGATCACAGTGTACTGACGTGGGATTTACTTAAAGATTTAATTACCATCAGGGGTAAAGGAAAGGGTTTTTGCTTCCGTAAAGGCGAGTACAGTGGTCTCCGACAGTTTTTAAATTCTGTACAGTGGGATCAACTGACGATGTTACCAACAGTAAATTCTAAGTGGGAAGCATTCAAGGAATTAATCGTGGATGCTACTAAAAGTTTCATACCTATTAAGAAATATTGTTCAAGGTTTAGGCCTAAATGGTCGTCAAATGAACTAATGAGACTCGTAACAGAGAAGAAAAATGCATGGGATGCATATAAATTATCAAGCGACTCAGAAGCCTATGGCAGATATAAGTTAATCTATAATCAGGTCACAAAGGAGGTCTCGTAATCTGCCTTCGGCAGGCGAAGGCAGATTACGAGAAATCCTTGGCAAAAGATGCTAAGAAAAACAGCAAGGATTTCTTTACTTATATAAACTCTAAAAGGAAGGGGATGAACCTGATTGGTCCACTTGACATCGATGGTTCGACTGTTGATGATCCTGCTCAGATAGCAAACAAACTGAATAAATATTTTGCATCTACATTCACACGTGAGGAATTATTAAGGTTTGAAAATGGCAGAAGGTTATCAAATTGTAGCAGGATACTTAATAATTTTGTAATAACTGAGAGCAAAGTGGAAGAGACACTGTTGAAGTTAAACGTAAGAAAAGCACCTGGGGTGGATGGGATCTATCCAGTTATATTAAAGGAGGCGGCAAAGCAACTAAGCAAACCCTTAGCCATAATTATGAGAGCATCCTTGGACTCAGGGGAGGTTCCCACGGACTGGAGATGTGCAAATGTATCCCCAATTCACAAAGGGGGATCGAAGGGTGACACGAGTAATTACAGACCAGTTAGTTTAACTTCTGTTCCGGGTAAAATAATGGAGTCGCTGGTTAAAGATGCATTGCAGGATCATCTAGACAAGACTGCAGCAATAATTCAGACACAGCATGGGTTTGTTAAGGGAAAGTCTTGTCTGACAAATTTGATAGGATATTATGATGTGGTTACAAAGGAACTGGATGCAAAAAATAATTTTGATATTATATATTTGGATTTCAGGAAAGCTTTTGACACTGTTGCGAATGGAAGACTATTGTACAAATTGGAGCAGAATGGTATTAAGGGTAAGTTGCTACAATGGATAAAAGGATGGTTAAGTGCGAGAAGACAGAGGGTGGTAATCAATGGGCGCTGCTCTTCTTGGACTAATGTTATTAGTGGAGTCCCACAGGGTTCGGTGTTGGGTCCACTCTTGTTTTGTATATTTATCAATGATATTGATGAAGGTATATCAGGCTTAGTGTCGAAGTTTGCAGATGTTACAAAGGTTGGCAGGGTTGTTAATGACAGTAATGGCAGTGTGCTACTGCAAAGGGATCTAGATAATTTGGGCAGATGGGCTAAGAAGTGGCAACTGAAGTTCAACCTTGACAAATGCAAAGTACTGCATATGGGTAGAAGTAACCCCAGAGAAACGTACCAACTGTGTGGTACTACACTTAAGGTGGTAGAAAATGAAAAAGACCTGGGAGTAATTGTACAGGCAGATATGAAGTTTTCTGAGCAATGCAGACAGGCTGCCAGGGCAGGTCATGGGGTTTTGTCAATGATATATAGGAATTTTGCTAGCAGGGAAAAGGAGGTGATTATCCCTCTGTATAAGGCAATGGTCAGGCCACGCCTTGAGTACGTGCGTACAGGTCTGGAGGCCTCATTTTAGGAAGGATGTAGATTTACTTGAGCGTGTACAGAGAAGGGCAACAAGATTGGTGAGGGGAATGAAGGGATCCTCTTATCAAGCGAGGCTTAAGTTCTGCAAATTGCATTGGCTGGAGACTAGGCACCTGCGCGGTGATCTGATTGAGGTGTATAAGGCCTTGAATGGGTTCAGCACGCTGAATTCTGATGGGATCCTTCCACTTGTTCAGATTACGAACCTAAGGGGACATAAATTCAAATTAAGAAAGGACAGATGTAGAATAGATGTGCGGAAATTTGCCTTTAGCCAGCGGGTGGTTAATTGCTGGAACAAACTTCCATCTGTCGTTGTGGAAGTTGATAGGTTGAATAAATTTAAGGAGGAACTGGACAGGCATTTGGAGGGAATGGTGTGATTTTTTTTTTTTTTGGCTGATGCTGCATAAGCTCATACATTTGCTTTCTTGCATCACATGCCACTACTACTACTACTACATCAGGCGAGTCAGAGTCTCTTTTGAGACGGTACTTGTTTAACTCAGACTGGCCCACCTTCCCGTGGTGTGGACGAGTACCCAGAATCATCTGTTCAGGTGACTGATGCTTCTGGGTAGCCAAGAGGCCAGAACAGAACACACATATAATACACACAAACCTACGTCACACACAAATCTGGCCCATTTGTAGTGATACTGTTCTTCATAGAGATACGAGGCGGAGTTGAATAGACGTTCTAGGAGCCGCCCCTTACAAAAACACATGTCCACATGAGCTATGCGTTATTCGATGCTTATCAAGGGAAACTATTCCGATTGAAATCTATCATTTACTTTTTGTGTTAAAATTAAAAAAAAAAAAAAATTATTGCACTTCGATAGCGTGCTTCTTTGTACTAAGTAACTCTCCTTTTGGTGACAAAAAGGTTTCTAAATAGTTAATTAATAATTCTATAAAGGTCATTTATAAATTTTCCGACGAGAAGTATTTTTTAACACTTTTCAAAGCTGGAGTTGTCCCGGCAAAGAGGTACTCAGAGAGCCAGTGTTGAGGCGGCGGTGGTGGGGAGGCGCCTACGCGGAGTCTTGCACGGCCCTCACCAGCCAGTCGCTTCTCCAGGAAGAAGTCGGAGTCGCTTCTCCCACCCTTGTCATTTACAACAACTGGAAAGACTCAAACAGACAACGTTTTCGTTAGTTCCTCAGTTTTAGGCCAAGCCGGAGTACTAGAAACTTTTTTTCAGTTACTATAAAGCTCTCTATTTGAGATACTACACTAACGACCCTTCGTTACTACGAATCCTTCATCCGGAGTGCTCGGCACTCAGTAGTTGAATGATTTTTCCGTAATGTTCATTCAACTTGCAATAGTTATTTATAATTTTCACTCAGAGGGACGCGAATCGGGTTAATATTACCAAGAAAGCCGTTCGTACAAGGCGGAACAACTGCCAGGCATTTTGCATCAATCACATTCATTTTCAGTTATTATGAAGCCAACATCGGCATAACTTGTGGATCAATAAATATGCTGGCTTTCACTTTTTCCAGACAATTCTGGAAGCAAACTATATATGTTTCAAAGTGAAACATATATAGGAGTCGATGCTTTCACAAACTATTTGACCAGTCCCAAATTCACAGAGGTGGAAGCAAGACTTCTTAAATCTAGGGATTGTTTACAGTTGTTGCTATAGGGTTTTAGGAGCATCAGCAACCTAGACCATATTGCCGTATATATTATGTCTGTAAACTGCGTGTGTTCTGTGGTTGATTTGTCTGTTTGTTGATTGTTTGTTATTTGGTTTTTAGGAGCATTAGCAACTAAGGCCATATTGCTCCGGGATATGCGGTGGTCATTCCCTGATCTTTCCGCATTTTCCGTATTTGGTGGTAACGGGCTTGAACCCCGGTCTAATCAAGAAGCGCGTGCTACGCACTGCTGCTCCTTCCCACCTGGCTACGGAGGAGCCCCTGTTTGTTAAACAAAAAACCCGAGTTTCTCAGAGAAAAAAAATCATGCTACCCTCGCCTGAGACCAACTAACTCAGTCACGTTATGAAAAAGGTCCATAACAATTCCTCACGTCATCGACGGTACTTCACCCGATGTATGTTGTTGTTGCTGTAGAGTTTTAGGAGCATCAGAAACTAAGGCCATATTGTCCCGTGTATATTGTCTGTAAATGGCGTGTTCTCAGGTCGATTTTCTGTTTGCTGGACGAAAAACTAGGGTTTTCGGGACAAAAAAAAAACACATGTTACCCTCATCTAAGACCGACTAACTCAACCACGTTGTGAAAAAGGCCCATAAAAATTCCTCCCGTCACGATTGGCAGGCAGCCGTCCGTTCCTCGACTACCTGCGGGAATTTCCCTCAGGGACATGTATCATCCACATAAGCTACGACAGTGGTTCCCAAACTACTGAGATCTATGGACCCTTTCAAAAATGAAAAGTTCACGGACCCCTTCAAATATCAAAAAACGTTTGCGAACCCCTATATATAACATATGCATGTTATATGCATGTGCGTGTGTTATGTGTGTATGTATATATACACACACACACATCGATGAGCCAAAACATTATGACCACCTACGCTCGTTCGTCCTCACGTGCAGCCAAAACAGCTGGTACCAGGCGAGGCATGGACCCTACAAGATTTCTAAATGTGTCTTGTGGTATCTGGTACCAACACGTAACGAGCAGATCCTTTAACTCCTGTAAGATCCGTGGTTGAGATGCCGCATTTGCTGAAAGACGGCACCGTCAGAGGGGAAGACCGTTGCCATAAAAGAGTGTACCTGGTCAGCAACGATGTTTAGGTAAGTTTTCGTATCTAACGGCACCAGGAGTTTCCCCCATCTCCGCTGATGTTTAGGTAGGAGGGAGACAAGTGCCCCACACGTGGATGACTGGACCCAGGGTATCCCAACAGAACATCGCCAAAGCATGACACCGCCGCCACCGGTTTGTTTTCGTCCCACAGTGCATCCAGGCGCCATCACTTCCCCAAGGTAAACGACGCACACGTACCCGGCAGTCCACATGGTGCAACAGGAAACGTGATTCATCGGATCAGACTACCTTTTTCCAATCACTCAAAGTCCAGTTTTGATGCTCGCGTGCCCATTGTAAGCGCTGTCGACGGTGAACTGTGGTTAGCATGGGCACTCGGAGTGGCTTGTGGCTACGCAGCCCCAATTTCAGCAGGGTTCGATGTGTTGTGACACATTACTCCTGTCACCAGCATTCCAATTACCGGTGACTTGCGCGACAGTCGCCCTTCTGTTGCCACATACCATCCGGCAGAGCCTTCACTCACCTCTAGCATCGATGAGCAGTGGTCGTCCAACACCTTGCCGGCGGTTCGTGGGTTTTCCCTCCTCGGACCACTTTCGGTAGGTACTAACCATGGCTGACCGTGGGCATCCCACCAGCCTTGCCGTTTCGGATATATTCTGCTCCAGTCGTCTGGCCATTACAATTTGGTCTCTGTCAAACTCGCTTAAGTCCGCTGCCTTTCCCATCTGAAAAAAGAAGAGTAACACTGATTAACGGAGCTCAGTATCAGGTGTTTTTTTATACTGTGTCCCCGCACGCGCGGATCGAAACACGGTATAAAAAAACACCACGGTATAAAAAAAAACGTAGTTCACCTGCAGTTGCTCCAATTTGCATAACGACTCGCTGGTCATAATGTTTTGGATTATCGGTGCATTTATATATATATATATTCGCGACCACCATTTCGCGAATCCCCTGGAAATGGTCTATGGACCCCGGTTTATGAAAGGCTGAGCTGCGAGTTTAATATTATGCGCAGGACTGAACTCAAAAGGCAGCCTCTCTCCACAGACCTAATTTGGTCTATGTTTTTTTTTTTTTTTTTCACAACTACCGACCTCTGATGGAAGAAAATGGAAACAAGAAGGCAGAAAAATGGAGAGGTAGTAGAAAGTTTTTATTTTGATTTATTTCGGTAATAAAATTTTATTTTCACTTTTATTTATGTTCATACTTTTTACCCTTTGGCTCGTGTTTTACATCAGAAATGAAGACGCTATTTTGCTTGCAATCCTTGTCGTTTACACCTGACGAGAGGCCGGTTTTCTAAGTTGCATGGTAACATCCTTATTTTGTCAATTTTGTAATTATTTATTTTATTTTACATATTTTTTGTTATCTTCTATCACTCTCTATCTCTCTCTCTCTTTTTTTTTTTTTTTTTTTAACTTTATATATACAGGGGGATGGATATTAAAACATGTGGGACTCACTTCAGGGATGTATTTAGGACCTAAAAACAATAAAAAAAAAAAGTTTCATGTAAACATAGGTCTGATTTCGCCTTGTTTCCGAGTTACAGTCATTTTTGTGTTCCGGTAAATCTTTACACAAACTGAGTTTAGCACAGCTGGCTCCATTTAACTGTTTACAAACAATGCTTGATATCTCATAGAGGGCCTTGCTGTAGTTATGTAAGCAAGATCCCGTACTGCTCTGAGTGATTTCAGTTAGTTATCCTGACAAGGGCACTACATTTGGGGCTTGTTATTAACATATTGATACTGTGCATTTGCTGTGATAATGGCGGCTTATTCAAATCAAGAGGGCAGACATGCATGAACTGGCTAGAGGCAATGCAGTCGAGGCAAGATGTATGTAGAAAACTTCCCTAATCGTTATGTGGCAAATAAAACCTTTCAGAGAATACACGAACGCCTTCCGGAAACTGGTTCATTTAGAGAACGAGTTTCAGATGGCGGTAAACACATCAGCACCTTGAAAGATAACAACAGCAGAGAATGCGGGACATATGACTGTGTGGAGAATTTTACGGGACCAACAACTTTATTCATATCACCTTCGGAGAGTACTGAACTTCGGAGATTTCCTGAAGCTGACTTCCCGCCACGAGAAACTTCATGTACTTGATTTCTGCAGATGTATGCTCATGATCAGCATTTCCTATCAGCTGTATTGTTTACCGGTGAAGCTGGATTTACTAGAGATGTGGTCAATTTTCATAATGCTTACCGATGGGCTGAAGAAAATCTCCATGCCGTTATTCAATCACGATAGCAGCAACAATTCAGCATGAACATATGGACAGAAATAACTGGAGAAAATTTACTTAGGGCTTTTGTTCTGCCTGGAAGATTAAAAGGAGCATCCTACTGCAATTTTTCAGAGAGAACATTTAAATGAGTTGTTGGAATCAGTTACAGTTGATGTCATTCGTCGCATAGTTTATTCACAACTACGCCTCATTTTTGTCGTGTCGCTAGAACTTCTTCAGATGAGCGATTCCCTAATAAATGGACGTCGTGCAGGAACCATTGCCATGTCTACACGCTCCGCGGATCTGAATCCACTTGATCTTAACTTGTGGGGCCATCTGAAAGCCATTGTTTATTAGACACCAACTGATAACATAGAAATGCTCAGCGAACGTGTGGAACAAAACTGCCAGCAAATCGGACAGACACCTGAAACTTCTGAGCGGGTGAGGGAGGGAGGATCTATGATGAGGCGTTTGCAGGCGTCAGGTAGTCTTTTTTTTTTTTTTTTTTTTTGATTTGGTAGTTGTTGGCGCATCGGCTTCTGTGGCCATATTGCACCTCCAAAGGTTTTTGCAGTACAGTGATCCAAGCCCGAGGCGGGAATCGAACCCGCGACCTTTGGGTTGCCGGGCAGGTACTTTACCCACTCGGCTAGCCCGGTCGGCGTCAGGTAGTCATTTTGGGCATTTCCTGTACATGTAAGCAGATAGTTGCTGGAACACAAAAAACGGCTATAACTTGGAAACAAGATGAAATCAGACCTATGTTTACACGAACTTTTATTTTTATTGTATTAGTTCCTAAATTCATCCCTGAAGTGGATCCTACTTGTTATATATCACAGTATCGGTAGGGATTTATGAAATGAATATAAAAACATAAACATATGTACCAAATATAAAAACTTATGTAATGACCATAAAAACGCAAAAACATAAAACCTTCTTCAATAAATGTAATGATATATCATAATAATAACTCTAATTGTTAATAAAAACTTTTCTTAATAACCTTATGAATAACTTAATTTCCTACTCCGAAGCTGAAGAAGTGTAGACAAAGATCGCACCTCACTAAGGCTACTCTAAGGAGACCAATGCTATGATATTTACTGTATTTGTGATTATTGAATTATTCTTAAGTTCAAAAAAAGAAGAAGAGGCAGCAGTAGAGGAAGAAGCAGCAACAGCAGCAGCAGCAGAAGAGAAAGAAATCCTGTGACATTCCTTCTTCATGTGCGACTTTCGACAGTTCGTCATACCTAAAAAAAAAAAAAAATTTGTTTCTGGAAGATTAGCAGTCTTTCGACAATTGTCGAAAGACTGCTAATACTGTTGTTGACATTAATAACAAAATGGAACTAACAAGACCTCTTGGCATCATCCTGTTAATTTGTCGTCTTCTGTCACGCATAACGTTGTTCTTAGCTGGTGGATCACATGCTTGCATCTACACTCTGCTCTTCTACTAACTACATTATACTGTACTTTGGAGATTTTAATTTTCTTAATGCATTTCCTGTGAGTAATTTAGAAAGCATACTAACAAGATTCTCCCTGATCCATTGCCTCATCATGCTGAAAGGACAGAGCACTTCTTAGCAACCTTATTACAGAAGTCGGGGCAGTGGTTTGTTCCGACTTCTGTTATGGAATACTACCGACTGCTTTATATTTCATTTTTCTCCAACATCATGGCAACTGGACAAGCATAATGGAAGCATCCAAGCAAGCATCTTAAAACGGCCTCTTATAACCGAAACTATGACATCAATAATCAATGAAGTTGCAAATTTGCAGATTCATCTTGATCCATTGGCTCATCATGCTGAAAGGACAGAGCACTTCTTAGCAACCTTATTACAGAAGTCGGGACAGTGGTTTGCTCCGACTTCTGTTATGAAATACTACCGACTACTTTATATTTCATTTTTCTCCAACATCATGGCAACTGGACAAGCATAATGGAAGCATCCAAGCAAGCATCTTAAAACGGCCTCTTATAACCGAAACTATGACATCAATAATCAATGAAGTTGCAAATTCACTAAATGAATGCACAAAACTTGTGAAAGGAGCTTCGCATACTTAAACGAAAACCAGAAACCTCTCAATTAAAAGAATTGGTTCAACCAGGAGCTACTGCATTCTCAATAGTCAGAAAGAGTTGAAACATTTTGGAACAACTTTGTACGCATCATCTTTCAGAACAAGACGATCATAAAACATAAATTATAAAATAAAATGGAAAAAAAAATCTAAATTAAGAAAGGTGAGAACGTCTATTTCGGAATTTATTTATTTAATTATTAAGCAAACACACTCATATAGGAAATACATTCCCTTAAGCTTTTATTGCCAAAATTATTGGGATACTATGGAACAATTTCGGCAATTTATGACACGCGTTGGACATGTTGGACTATACCTCAACAATTTTTAACTGGGTTTGTTTGTTTGCTTGCTTGCTTGCTTGGTTTTGTGAAAAAGAAATTAAGGCTATGAGGCGGGTAGGAGCGACAAGAACCACGAGGTAGAAGAAGGGTAGGAAAGACAAGAACCACGAGGCACAGATATAAAATCTTGGGGAGTAACAGAAGTCCGTATCTCACGACGGTTACCTTCGGGCTGCGTGTTGTGCGGAACTAGAATAAATTACTTACCACAGTGCTCGAGGCAGAAAGTTGGGTTAAGTTCAAAGCGGACTTGGATGGTCTTTTTTTAGGCAGTGGGGAATGCATTTTATTTTTTTTTTTGTGATAGATACAGAAAAGATCCGCTTCCTTGCAGCATTTACTCATACTAATTCTCATTACGTCCAAGCAAAGTTGAGGTAACTGATAAAATTCCTTATACAGTATTTATTCCTGATTTGGTGCAAAACATGGAGTCATAATCCATTAGCAGCCAAGGTGCTCTTTAAGCAAATGGTTTATGGTTCCCCCACTCCACTCCCAGAAACTCCGGTGTTTCTTCCATTGTTTTGGCGCTTAACACACACCTTTATGATATATATATATATATAATTACTACTGTAAGAAGAGTGTATATGTAGAATATAAGTGCTCAAAAGTGAGTCTACAGACCCAAAAGAGCAGATGTATAATACAGAGCAATCCATTAGGCAAAATAACCTATAAAGACTAAGACAGCCTGTGCTGGTTTACTTCGTTATATCCTAATTTATTTATTTTTGTTACACAGAGCATTAAAATTATGATAAATGAATTAGCTTTCGGCTGGGTGGCAGCCTTCATCAGATTAAAATACTTTGAATGGCAGTTAGAATAGAGATGCACTGCCAGGATGGTACGTGAGACACGTGGTTAATTGTTTGTTGATGTTTGTGGCTGTGACGTATGGTGGTGACGTGGCCAGCGTTTGTCTATGGACAAAATTACTGCTTCTGTGATGGAGTTAAGTTGACAACCACTGTTCCTGTTCAACGAGGTATCCGAGCATTTTATACTTAACGATTCCAACCAGGTGCGCCTTAGGTAATGGTGGGACTTGTCTACAACCACGACATCGCGGTGTGGGTCGATGTCGTGGTGGGTTGTCCAGACATGCTCGGCAATAGCTGAGTGTTCTACATCCGCCAAACGGATCGCCCTTTTATGTTCTGAGAGGCGTTTCTCGAGACGACGACCAGTCTCTCCAAAGTAGCAGCTCGTGCAGTCACGGCAAGAGATGCGATAGACCACACCACTCTGTAGAAGGGTGGGGACAGGTGTTTTTATGTTGGAAAGGAGAGAACGCAGTTTCTTGCCTGGGAGTTGGATGCACTTCACCCCATGCGATCTTAGGATTCTACCGATCTGCTGTGACAGGTTGGGGTAGTATGGGATGAATGCCCTCGTGGAAGACTCGTCACTGTTGGTCGTCACGTTGTCGCGTGCTTGTAGATCACATCTGTTAAGGACATCGATGGGGTAGCCACACCTCGTAAGGTCTACTTTGACTCTGGTGATCTCTTTGCGCCTTTCATCTGCAGAGCTGGAGTGTGTCCAGGCGCGAGTCAGCAAGGTTCGGGCGGTTGAGAGGAGGTGGCCCCGTGTGTGTGCTGACTGGAAGTTGGTAAATTGGCCAGCACACATAGGCTTACGATAAACCGTCGTCTTCAAGCATGTGTCTTCGCGCCGGACAAGTGTATCTAGGTATGGTATAGAGTTGTTCGACTCCAGCTCAACCGTGAATTTTATGAAGGGCGACAGTGAGTTGAGGTGGGTTAGGAGTCGCTGACTTGAGTCTCTAGGGATCACTACGAACACATCGTCTACGTAGCGACACCAAAAGGCGATGTGATCCGGTGCGTGTGTAAACGCACGTCCCTCTAACTCCTCCATCACGATGTTTGCTGTGACCGAGCTGACAGGGGAACCCATGGCTGTGCCATGTATCTGCTGGTAGATTGAACCATTAAACATGATTGCACCCCCTGTTAAGCACAGTCTGAGGGCGGCGGAAATGTCATCAGGCGTCAGCTTAGTTCTGTCGCTGAGGGTTCCATCATTGTCCAAGAGTTGTTTTGCGCAAGAGATGGCAAGTTCCACAGGGATGGAGGTAAAGAGTGATACGACATCGAACGATGCCATGACTTGATCTTGCGAGATGGATATAGTGCGGATCCTTTCTATGAACTCAACACTGTTGGAGACGGTGTAGGTGGTCTTGCCAACTAGAGGAGAAAGAAGTCTCGAGACAAATTTAGACAGCTCGTAAGTCGGTGATCCACAGCAGGATACAATAGGTCTTAGTGGCGTGCCTTCTTTGTGCACTTTCGGCAGGCCGTAAAACCGTGGGATCTGACACCCGTGTGTCAGATCCCACAGTTTTTGCGAGTCAATCCGTCATGGATAGTGGCCGTATGCTAACGAGCACTGTCCAATAATTCTTATTTTAATAAGAAGTTTGTGAAAGGAGGAGTAAAGAAGGGTAGCACCCTGTGAAGTCTTCTTCTTGAAAGTGTTTTTTATTAGGTGGAGCGAGGGTAGCCCCTGTGAGCTCTCTCTCTTGTGGACAAGATAGCCGTATAAGGTGAGAAAAGGCCTCAGGATGGAGATAGCAGTCCTCATATCGACGGAGTATGATAGTATGCACCGTGCCAGCCCAGTTCAGGTGTACAGTGAGTCCATCAGAATACCAGAATTGTGATCCTCACTAGAAAACTCGCTAGGAGTTCTAGAATGAATGCCATGATATACGATGATGACATTTCCAACTAAGAGTGGGAGGAACCAAAACAGCGAAGCCCGACTAAGAGGAAATTAAGTAAGTGACTAACATAGTATTCTCGTTACCTTAAAGGACTTTAGGACCCTAATAACAGATTAGTGGAGATTTAAGATACTGAGAGATATATACATGTATAAAAATATATACGTAACGTAGAGAGAGATAAGTTAGGTAATAATAATAGAAATTTGACAGGTATAACTTTGTAATTAGTGAAAGGAACTAAAGAAGAAGAAAAGGGTGTTAATGATAGTAATGGCTTTGATTAATAATAAAACATATGTTATGTTATAAGCAAAGGAGAGAAAGGGAATATTTGTCATAAGTTGTTTCCTGAAAAATGTAGGTATGATTAGCATTTTGGAAAGGGAGGGTAAGGTCCTAAACCAGTGTATAAGGTAAGAATTATGGAGCATGTAAGGAAATTTATGGAAGAAACTATAACAGTTGCTGTACTAATATTGTTTGTGTTGTAAAGGAAGGGATAACATTAATAGAGTATAACCAATGTACTTAGTTATATATATAACTAATACTAAGTAGACAAAGTTGAATATTAATAGTACATGCCTCAGTTTGTCCATTTTTTTATGTTGTATATATATATATATAAATAAACTATGTTATATTATATATTTGTGTGTGTAGTTTGTCATCCTGGAACACCCATCTCTTCGGAAGGGAATTATAATTAATCGAGAAGTTCCCTTGAATTTGGAATTCTCCTAGGAAGTAAAAGTCAGATGCGTAAGTGGGGGAAATAAGAATAAAGTGGACAACATTAAAAGAGAACAAACGAAATAAAATTAAGAATAAATAAGAAAAAAAAACAATAAAACGAAAATAATTAAATATATAAATCATCGTAAATGAATTCCACCCCCCACAATGTGCAAAAGAAAGCTGACACCTCAATTTTCCTCGAATTGCTTAGAGTAATTCGAGGGAAATTGGAGTGACATGGCTTTCCTTACTCTTACCTCCTTTCCCCTTATTTCAGCATAAGCTTTCTTTTGAACATGAATATAATGAGTACACCATAACTCAAATGATATTTATTGTTGGTTCTCATTTTCTGTATTATTTGTTTCAAAGCTATCTGTCGGGCTAGCTGTTATTTTGCCTGTTTGCTAACGTTCGTCGCATTGCCAGACAACTGCCTCCATAATGTTATATTGTAAATAGTTTAGTATTTTGTAAATATCTTAAATATTTGTATAGTTTGTAAATATTTTAGTCCTGCTAATTCGGATGCAACAATATTCCTCATGCATTATGAAACCCGAAGCAAAAGGCCTTTTCCTAAGTGACCTATGCAAACGCATGTATATACAGTAATTACATAGTGATATTGATTCAACTTTGAGAATGATGCATGGTGGGGTAGCCAACGGGAGAAGAGGGATGCGGATCACGTGGTACAAGTGGGCGGGGAAATTGCGTCACTATAAATGCAAAGGTAAATATATGACACAGATCAGTCATTTCCTGATTAGATATAGATCGGTGCGTTTCAACAGGTGTATGTGTGTTTTACATTGAAAATATTTCGCTTACTCCATCATACCTCTACATTTTACGTAGAAAAGCATGCGCGGGGGTTGACGATCAAGGAGCAAAGCTCCCTAGTAATCACTTTTTTATTTTATTTTTTTATTATTTTATTGATAATTATATGTTTATTTATATGGTATAACGAAGTAAACCAACACAGGCTATCTTAGTCTTTATATGTTCTTTTTTCCTAATGGCTCGCTCTGTATCATACATCTGCTCTTTTGGGTTGTAGACTCACTTTTGAGCACTTATATTGTACATATACATTCTTGCAGTAGTAATTAGATTACAGACTGATGTAATGTTTAATCAATAATTTGTTGGCATTAAATCTGATCTGATATACATTTTCAACTCTTCCTTTTACTCATCATCGACAGCCATTTTCAATCCACTGCAGGATGAAGGCCTCTCCAGCAACTTTCCAGTTCCTTTTGTTTTGTGCAATGGCCATCCATTTACTATCATATAGATTATAATATATATCTATATATATATATATATATATATATATATATATTTTTTTTTTTTTAAGTATAAAATATTGTAGGTAGAACGTGTTAAAGAGCTTTATGTATAGAATTAAAACTAATGAATATACCGTATACCCTGGGAGCGATATATGTTGTGAAATAAGGGGGAGGGAATGAACTGGAAAATAAAACGATAAGAATTGAAAAATTGAAAAAATACCAAAAATTTTTTGAAAAAGCGACCAAGGTGAAGACACTGCAATGTTATTTTCACCTTGGTCGCTTTTTCAAAAAAAATTTGGTATTTTTTCAATTTTTGCAATTCTTATCGTTTTATTTTCCAGTTCATTCCCCCCCCCCTTATTTCACAACATATATCGCTCCCAGGGTATACGGTATATTCATTAGTTTTAACTGTATACATAAAGCTCTTTAACACGTTCTACCTACAATATTTTATACTTAAAATATTTTTATATATACATATACACATTATGGCTGTAGGGTACGTTTTGCTATAGCAGTGTCCCTGATCCATAAGGTATGCTATTGTATTTCAGACTTATCTAATTTCAAACTTAATCCCCCCCTCATATCATATAGCTTCTCTATATTATTATTCTTGATTATATATATATATATATATATATAATTATTTATTTATTTTTTTTAAATTTTATTTTATGCAGAAATAATTCATATAAAACAACTTCAAAGACGAAATCTAGATATAATTTACTTTCCACTCGGCCTACACGTAACCATAGTGGTTGCATGTAGCTAACTAAACCAAATTAAAAATAACTCGAGAAGCTTTCGGAAGCCCCAGGCTTCATTCAAAACTGATTAAATAGGTATAATTAATATTTCACTAAGCAATACGACTTGTTACGCAGGAATAAAGTTTCTGATAATGGTAACAGTGATAAGTATTGCTATTCATTGAAGGTACTGTAAGGTTTAACATGAGTTTGTCTTCTCTAACATTTGCAAAACTAACGTAAACGTTAGGAGTTAATTAGAATCATTATTTGCTCTTGAAACCCATAAGCACGGCCGGTTCTAGAGTTGAGGACACCGATACAAGAATCAAACTTTGTTCCATGTGGTCCTTCTAGCCGCGACTGAGAGCTTTCCCTCCCCCCTCCCCAACTGCTAGGTTTTCAACCCAATCAGATGGCCCAGTGAGCTTCATCTATTGTGCGTCCCCTTAAGGATCGGCCCCGTCCGTAAGAAAACAACTGAATTCAAAAGTGAATGGAAGGAAAGATTTGGGCGATCTCTATGCAGTAGAGACGGCCCAAATTGGCATGGCTTTAGATAGTAACTCCCGTTATAACAGTTCTGCTTATAGCACCTTCCTGCTTTTAATGCACTTCTTCCAGCCTCATGGTCATTACTATGAAGGGTTACACAGTTTTCTGTACTGCCCTTTTTTAGGTTCAAATAAGGGAAAAAAAACAAACAAAAAAACACGATATTACACTCCTTCCTCATGATTTTTGATAATGGTATGAGAGAGACTAAATTCTAGGAGTCGTGCTTTTGTTTACGTCATAAAAATAATTGCCACTTCAGATGAAAACATTCAACTCAGGGGTCGAAATGGAAAATTTTACGAATGGAAAGTACATGTTGATAAAACATTTTATTTTGAAGAGGAATAATTGAAAAGTCTATGCACGGCTGGCCCTTGTTCTGTGTGGCGCCCTCTTGGAAATTGTAATTAAAATTTCTCTCTCTCCTCATTGATGTTAAGTTCACATGTGGTGTGCTGGATTACTGATTTATAAACAATCATTAAATTAAGATGTATATTTAATGAATGGTTCACTTATTTAAATTAGTCTTTTGTTTTTATATTATCTGATTTCAGATGCTTGAAATTTTTTCCCGCTCTTAGGACCACTCCAGGATTCAGTGGAAAAACGGACTGTAGTTTTTATCAACAAGAATTGCTGGATTTTTAAATACGCAAATTATCGCATTTTACATATAGGATAAAATAATCCAAAGAAAACAAGCAATTAGAGCCATCAATATGTCCACAGTTGCATTTTGCACCTCCCAAAATAAATCGGATTAATATTTGCACTTAAAAATGCCAATTAATGAATTCTGAACAATTAGCAAAGAGGGCTTTAAAATATTTCTAATTTTAGTAGCATTTGACTCTTCCTGATTACCAGATTGGCATAGAAATTATTCTCGGAAATAGTTAAATATTTATCGTATTAATCGATCTCTCACGTGGGTTTCGCATTCATATGTTGGTAATTAAGTTTCACACCAAAATAAACCTTGCTAAGTAAATTAGTTTTATTATTCTGAAAGTACAACTTAATATAATTTAAAACAATTAAATCTCTCCGATAAGAGAGCTCAAAAGTTCACATACGTTTAATTTATCACCTTATGGTTTCATTTATTCAGCTGGCAATTTATATTTTACGAGACATCTGTAATGTTATAGTTCAAGCTTCAGATGAACTGCGAATCTATGTCAACCAATGAGCAAGAACCGCACACATCAGCAAGAGGATATAAAATGCGCACTACGTATAGTATTCGTAGCTAAAGGAACACCATTAATAATGCACATTCCTATTTCGGCAAGAGCAGGAAGTGGAAAACAATGTAATGTCATGTACATGACGCGTCTCGCATATACAGAGACACCAAATTCTAGACGTAGACGTATGATCATTGGACAAAACGTTAGAATGGCAGGCGGAACGAAAACAAAAGAATAAATAAATCCACTTCAAAAGATTGTAACGACTCGGAAAAATTAATTGTACTGCAAATGTATACACAAAGTTAGCATGTAATACACAATTCGGTGTAAATAAATTGATTTTGTTTTTACATGTTTATTTAACAGTTGGCTTTTTTTTTGTGTCGTACAGACAGCAAGCACCAAAAAGACTGCGCCAGTGGAAAAGCGTTTTGTGAGCTCTCATTTCATGAAACAATATCCGAGATCGTGGAGTTGCGCTCTCCCTTTGTCCAGTATTGCACTACCTCTGGTGGGAGCGGGATTCAAGTGCATCTTGCACAGAAAGAATGGTAGACCCGGGCTGGCTCGGTTCGCGTGCCAGGGATGAGCACCGGGGGGGGGGATACCCTAGTGACATTGGCTCCCTGGTGGCAAAGTAGCATGATTATAGAAGTTCAACAAATCGAATACAGATTATATTGGTGGAGATAGGCAATAGCCGAGGTGGCACCTAAGTCAATACAAATCTCCCTTTGTCCGAATACGTCAGATATCGTTAACCCTTGCCCTTTATGGTTTTTGAATTCAATTTCTAATTTTTACACCCTCACAAACTATTAGATCATTCGAAGAATGAGTGGAGTGCTATTTCTATCTTCTTGATACAGCTTATTTCACCTGATCTTAGTATTTTCTTATAACACTTCCCTTTCATGTATGCAATATGGTTGGCCCCAATTTGTAAATATTTGTGTACACTGCCCTATCATTAATATCCGGACGCCTGCATATCTACAAAAAACCTTTATTTACAGGAAAACTAATAACGTATGCTGAAACCATTAGCCTTTATGAGAGTCTCTAGTCTCCGTGGAACACTCTCCACCAGTTTCTTGCCTTCGATATTTTTCGCCATTCGGCTATCAAAGCAGCGACCGTTTCAGTTCTGTGTTTTGGACAGTCTCTCCTCACATGCACTCGATGACGCAATCCATCTCAGAGATTCTCTGTAGGATTTACGTTAGGACTCTGGGCTGGCCAGTCCAGCTTTTCGACACTCATATCGTCAAACCAGTTGGTCACAATGCAAAGCAGTATGACATGGAGCGTTGTCCAGCTGATACAGGTATGGACCGTCCCCGACGTGCTGACACAACGTAGGTAACGTATCACTGTCCAGGACGTCTAGACAGACCTAAGCATTCATGGTTTTTCCAAAAAAAGAACAGCCCCAGATTATCACGCTGCCTCAAACTTTTTGAATTATCAAAAAGTCCTTTGAATTGTCCCTTGCTTTTTGAATTGTCATAACCTTATCTAGTTCTACAGCTAACGACTATATTAGTGCTTTAGTTAATGTGTTTTAGTTAAGTTAGCAAATAGCTTTCGATTACTTGACTGGTAGTTAATATACTTTTATTATTCTAAATTTATATTTCATCTTGTATACAATATTTGTATTGTACACAATATGGCTATCGTTTATTTTTTTTAACTGTACAGTTAAAATCGTAGTGCTTTGCTAGTTTCATTCTATACGGAACTAAAATTTTATGGAGCGGTGTCTGCTGAAAATAAAATAATCAAATATCCCTCAACGCTCAAAAATAGAAAACCCTTCAAAAAAAATTCCGTACAGCATACCGAAAGTTTCAAGCACTGCCGTCAAAACCTATTTCAAATAGCTTCTGAGGATACCCATACTTAGCTCTAATTTTTAAAAGTATCACTGAATTATTAGAACCAGTCCTGGAGGAGAGGAAAGAACTCTAAGTTAAAGGAGATCTGTTGCCCTCTAGACTCTCCCCACAATACAAGTTGAAGTCATAAAAGCTTCCCGTTTTCAAGATCTTAATAATGTTGACCAAGGTGAAATTGTGCAAAATACGGATCAGTTACATTATACTGTACTGCATTACCTGTGCCGCCAGTAAGCGAAATCAAAATTTGCCACCCCAAAATATTTCGATTAAAAAATAAAATAAGGCGTAAATAATTATTATTAATTTATTAAAAAAGAAAAGAACTACAACATATCTCGCAGATAATGAAACAATAAACAAAAATAACAAAATCATTCTGAAATTCTGGAAATAAACTTTAAATTCTAAATCGCAATCGTACTCTATCACAATAATAAAATAAAAGGAAAATTAGGTTAAAAAATTAAGCAAATTTATGTTTTCTTGCTTTAAGAGATGTGAATTTATTAATTATTTCATTTATGTTTATTTGTTCCAAAAGATTATTTTTTATTGAAATTATTGCCAAATTTAGAGAGTCGCTGTTGGGACATTGTCGATTTTAAATATTTTCGATTAATTCTAATTTTGAAAAAAAAAAAAAAAAAAAAAAAAAACTTCGTTCACCTACTGCAACGGAAACTGGTAAACTTAGAAGCATTAGTAGTGGCATATGAGGCAAGAAGGAAAGCTTTTACAGCATCAGCCAAAAAAAAAAAAAAAAGGAAAAAACCCACTTCCCATTCACCTCTTCATCCGCTCCAAAAGTGTGTCCAGTTTTCCTTGAATTTATTTAAGCTATCAACTTCCACAACCACAGATGGAAGTCTGTTCCAGCAATCAACCACTCGCTGGCTAAAGGCAAATTTCCGTACATCTATTCTATAATTGTTTTTCCTCAATTTGAATTTATGCCCTCTCGATTAAATGTGTAATCTGAGCAAGAGGAAGAATTCATCAGCATTCAGCTTGCTCAAACTATTTAAAGCCTTAAACATATCAATCAGATCACCTCAATCAATCACTAGGCAGGAGCCTAGTCTCCAGACGCTGCAATTTGAAGAACTTAAGCCTTTTTTGGGCATCCCCTTGTTCCCCTCATTTGTATAAATTCTTAATGCCACTGATATATTTGGAAAATCTATCTGTAAAATCGTTTTTAAGAATATATTGTAACCCTTCAAATGGAGTAATATTGCCTTTAATATAAATTTGAAGTACTTTAAATTCCTCAAATAATGCTACACCATCAATATCACTCATTACGACCAATGTCACTTAATTTTATACGTAAATCTTTGCAATGATTACGAAGCATCAATGCCAATGATAGTAACCATATTATTAGCTAAATCGAGAATTTTTTGGGATGGTTCCTCATTTCTATTTTCGTTAAAATATTCCCTGATTTCCCATTGGTAGGGGTGTAAGGCAAGGATGTTCCATGTTCCCCATACTATTTAATTCATATGCAGAAGATTTGATGAAAGAGTTCAAAGAGTAGAAAGGAGGTGTAAAAGTATGAGAGGAGAGGATGAGGATATTATTAGCATATTGATTGCTAATAATGAGGAAGAATTACAGAATTCCTTGGACATTTTTGAACAGCACAATAAAGGAGTACAATATGAAGATTAATAGCAATAACACTACGGTAATGTTAATTTCAAAGTGGTCAGGAAGAAGAAATCAATATAACATTAGATGGAATAATATTTGGACAGATACAGATACTTGGGAAGCATAATGATAGAAAATGGAAAAAGGATGAAAGAAATGAAAACAAGAATTGTAATGGACAAAGAGGCATTTAGTAATAGAAAAGAACTGTTGAGAAGGAATTAAGAAAGCAAATGGTAAAAACATTAATATGGACTGTTGTACCATATGGCTCAGAGACATTAACACTGGGAAAGAGGAGATTAGACGGCTAGAAGCTTTCGAGATGTGGGTGTGAAGGAGAACGAAAAAGGGTGAAATGAGTGGACAGAGTGAGTAATAAGATTTTGAGGAAATTAGAAAAGAGAACGTTAGTAAAAGAACCAAGAAGAAGACAAAATAACTTTATATGATATGTTTTGGGAAGAGAAAGCATGTTGAGGAAAGTAATCGAGGAGTAGATGTGTGGGACGAGAATGTTGGGAGAAGGAGAATTGGAATGATGGATTGGATGGTAAGAGGAAATTATGCAGGAATTAAAAGGATAGCACAAGATAGAGAAGCATGGCATCAATGGAGTGCTGAATCTGCCTGAGAGCAGAGAACTTGAAGAAAATGATTTTGTAACTGCAAAATATAAATGTGAAACACAGATACAGATAATAAGCAAATTAACGTGTCTGCAATTTCATGTACTGTACAGACAGTTCTCGCTTTACGAGTTCCCGGGTTTACAACTTTTTTTCCCCCAAGTATTAAGTATCAACAAAATCGAAAATATGAACATTCATTACAAAAAATGAATGTTAATCATTCATAAATACCGCATTCCAAACCACGTGCGTAGCTATACAATATAGTGTAACTCGCTTTACGATATTAATCAGCTCCACAGACACCATCGCATCGTTAAAATACCGTAATGTGAGCCCAATAACACATTGTTTTTTGGTAATTCGTTTCAAGATCTCGGAAGTTGAAATCTTCGCTGCATAACTAAGCTATTTATCTCTCTAAAATGTAATTTTTAAGGTCACGAGCGTGACCTTAAGGCCATATGAAAGGTCGCGAGCGTGGTTTGTAAATTGTATTAGTTACCAATTGGTAACCAATTCAAATCATTAAAATGCATCATCGTTATCGTATGTTCCGTTATAAGAATCAATTTGTGACATTTTTCTAAAGCAAATTTCTGGGTCACGACCATAAAATAATAAAAACAATTTGTACTTTCTGGTTTATTCGGCTTTTCTGTTACTGCAAGCAATTATAAACGGGTAGTAAACTCGATCTTCTTGCATTTTCGAAAATACCGATAGCTGGAATAATGTGGTTTTTAAAGTTATTATGGTGAAATTGTTTCCCCTTTACTAAAATCTTCAATCACATAAAAAACATAAATAAAATTTCAGAATCTTCTCTTCATTCCTTTTTTTTTTTTTTTAAAGCTTCGTAAACTTGTTACTCCACACGAATCGTGTTAGTTGCAATTCGTGTACCCCGTTAAAAAAAGCTTATGCATGCAATCGTGAAATTTATAATTAAAAGAGATTATCTTGGAAACAAACGCCTCTTGAAACATTTCTGAAGAAGACGATTCCTTGTGCAACAAACCAACGAGTGCCGAGCCAATAATGAGTGATCAACGAGTGTGCATTTAGTCGATGATGATAAAGAATAAACATTCTTTAACATTTGTAAGTCGTAAATAATTTCTCTATTATTATAATTTGCTTGATTTTACAGGCTATACTTTAATTTCTTTCGATAAATCAATCATTGTTTAAACATAAACTAATTAGCTAACTAATTTCATTGTTGAGAACGTAACACCTATTTTTAATCTTATGTCTATGGGATATTAATTCCCGATTTACGAGTGCGCGCTAGGAACGAATTAACTCGTAAATTCGAGAACTACCTGTATTTATTTCAAATGAATTATTTGTCAGCCGTGTTGAATACTAGTAACAATGGAAGTCGCGCTGGTCATATGATTGGTTAAAACCAATCAATGACCAGCGCGACTTCTTGGTATGTGATTTGCTTCTTAATTCGTGCTTAGCAGCAGCACAAATTGGCTCAATTGCCTGAAAGCCAGAAGTGCGAACAATGCGTTCTCAGTAAGGTCACCCGTAATCCGTTAGGTATATGGAAATTTTCTTCGTTCTACGGAAACTATTTTAAAGGTAATTACCAAAGGGAATTATTTTAAAAAAATCGCTAAATTTCTTTATAGAGAAAATTTCTCTTCTTTATAGAGAAAATTTCTCTATAAAGAAGTTCGTTAAACAGAGGTCCGACTATTATATGTCAAAATTTTTTTCGCCGCCCTCCTGAACTTCCGCCCGTAAGCGATGCTTACCTCGCCTATCCACTTGCGGCGGCCCTGTGCATTACTATAGCAGGGAGAAAAATAACAAGCGACTCACCTTTAGAGCAATGTTGTTGTTCTCTCCCCCTCCCCCCCTCTGCTATAGTTATTTTCATTTAAACTGCTTGTACCCAGATTTGGGCTTCCTGGGTACGGAAACTGCTGGCATCCATTGCTATTACACTTTCTGCAGTGCATGCGGGATTCATTGTGGTATTCACCACCGTACGTGATTATAGGAGACTGCTGCACCCATAAGACTTGCGCTTATTCCTATGGGTGCTTGAAATATTACATTTAGTTTAGTACGTGTATGGTTGGGACTGGGAAGCAGCCTTCCTGGTAGCAAAGCGGCAAGAAACAACCCCCCCCCCCCCCCACACACACACACACACACACACACACACTTCTGGCCATTGTATAGAGTCTTGTATATCATCACAGAGAACCATGGTGGAGATAAACTAACGTTTAGGGGCCGCCTTGCGTAAGACACAACACATATCCACACAGTTATTTTCATAGAGCAGCTGCGAAGGTTATGTATTTTATCAATGAAAGAATATGTTATCAGTTTAATCTTTTCGATACGCTGTTACTGAGTTGAGTCAGAGGCGGTCCCAGGGGACTATAGCTCCACAATATCAAGATAATTGGAATTATTTACTGCTGCACAATGACTAAAGCTTAATGATTATCTTGAACACTGCTTTAGCCCTCCCTTTAATTATTTTATCCCCCTTCTTTAGAAAATCCTGGAAGCATCCCTGAGATAAGTGTAACTTCAGAAGCTCTAATTCACAATGAAAAACTTCAATGGGCAGTCATACTTCAACAGCCGTGAAGTTTATTCATTTGAGAAAAAACGGGATGCACAACTTAAGATACTGTTTTTTGAACTGCAGCATTTCCTAACGGCAGTAATAAAAAAAAAAAAATTCACTGCATTACAGAAAAACAATACTAAATTTAAGCCGCTCCCATTTCCTATATCATTTAGAATAGCATGTCTTTTTTTTTTTTGACAGTGCCAGTAAAACATTTAACCTAACTCCTTTTCCCTCCTTAACATAAGCTGACATTAAATTAAGGAATCAAATTGGTAGATGGCCCACGCTGTCGAAGATCTGCCACGTAATCGCTGCAGTTGTTGACAGCGTGCATGACCTGGTGATGAATGACAGTTCGGTACACTGACAGCATCTTGGGCATCTCATCTGAATCAAATAATAACAGAGAATTTCGCTATGAAAAAGGTGTCAGCACGATAGTCCCAAAATTGTTGACAGCAGATAAAAAAAAAAAAAAAAACGCACAAGGATTATTAAGTGAATATTTACATTGTTTTTCAAGCAGATCCGGCAAACTTCCTTGCGAGATTTGTGACCATGGATGAATCATTGGTCCATTACTTTCAGCCAGAGACAAAGGAGAATTCCACACTGTGGAAACACAGCTCTTATCCCCCTACAAAGAAAGCTAAATCGATTCCTTCTGCTGTCAGGGCGATGGCATCGGTTTTTTGGGATGCTGATGGATTACCTACGGCTAGTGGTTACCTACAGAAAGGCCAGAAAGTCACAGGGGCATATTACGCAGACCTTGTGAGGTGTCTCGGTGAAAACATTACGGGCGAATGCCGAAGAAAAACTCTGCAAAGAAGTCTTGTTTCACCAGGACAACGAGTCTACTTACAAGTCATTGCTACAGCTGAAACTTATGGCATTCATGAGTGCAGCTTTGAAAATTTGGACCACACCCCATATTCACCACTGTTAGACTTTTCCGTGGTTCCTAATTTGAAAAAAAAATACCTGGCCGGCATCCATTCTCCCACTGACAGCGATATCACTGCTGCAGTGGATGCATTCCTGGAGACCCAAGTGAAAACTTTCTTCGAGCTGCAATTAACGCATTGCAGCAACGTTGGAAAAAGTGTATCGACTCCAAAGGGGACTAAGTTGAAAAGTAACATGCTACCACTCTCCTCAAATAAACACATCATATTCAGGCCACGAAAGTATTCAAACGTATTCTACACAGCTGCAACGCTAGAGTTGCATTCTTGATGACTGATGACACACATCCTCCTAAGAATTACTATTCATTCAAATCTACAGTTTGATGGCCAGTACTCGAAAACAAGGTACAGGTAACCAGTAACAGCGTATCTAAGAACGAAACAGTGAACAGAGCAGATAAAGTTTAACGACTGAATCCAACAGTAAGATGAGATCCAACAGAATAAAATAAAATAATATGCAAGATAAAAAGTAACCATTAAATTTACTTATCAGTAGACTGAAAACAATAAAAAATAAAATAAATAAAAATCACACAGGTTTAGTGAGATATTAACTCTGATTCAGTAGCTTTTTATTAAATTCTATTGAACACCAGTGTCGAGGGGCATCCATTCCAAATGAGCTATCTACTAAAACAGGATATCAAAACTGGAAACTCGCACTGCACCTCATTAATGCTAAAAATCAAGATTTTTGATAAAAAAATCTTTTCACCAAAAATGCATACTACTCAGTGGTGAGCGGCTGGTTGGATTTTTTGGCGCAAAAGCAACTTTGGCCATATTGCGCCTATCTATTAGTATTATGTGACAATGACGTTGGCGTTTCTTAATTATGGTTTATATCTGGCTAAAATATCCTATTAGTTTTAAATAAGTAAATATATTTTCAATGTTGCAGTTATCGCCTAGGATTTGTGATAAAGTCAGGGAATCCTGAATATTTATAAGGAAATGTTTTACAGTGAGTTGACAAGAACAGTGAAGACATTCTGGAGGATTTGCTTTCGTGAGTAAGTAAAAGTGTGTGAGATGTGTATGTCCAATGCGCAGTCTGGTTAAAATGACTTTTTCGTGCCGATTCTTACGAAGACTCGAAAACCATGGCTGAAGTTCACGTTTTATTTGAAACAATTTATTGTTTGATTCATTTTGCCACATTTGTGACCACCAAGTGTGGAGAACCTGTTTTATGATAGGTCTGTAATCGGAATGTGGAACTTTGTAAAGCCTTAGGTTTGTATTTGTAGGATTCTTTGCTGCTCGATCAGCACTTTCATTGCCTTCAATTTCAATGCCTGCATGTCCTGAGATCCAACAGAAATTTACTTGCCTTCTTTTGCATTTGAGTTTCACAAGATGAGCTTGTATCTGATAAAGAATGGGATGTGATGGAGTCTGCTTTTGTTGGAGAGCATGTATTGCACTCAATGAATCTGTGTATATGAGATGTTTCAGAAGAGGAGAAGATACAATGTATTTTAAGGCCATTAGTAGGGCGAATAGCTCAGCAGAATAGCTATTCTGCATTGGTTTGGGAGTTGCTGTGAGATAACAGTGTATGGAAAGACCACTGCAGCACCAACTTGGGTATCTGTTTTAGAGTCGTCTGTATATATTTGAAGATATTCAGAGATCTGTGATGAGTGTGCTGCATGCAGCTGTTTTATATTGACATTTACTAGAGTGCTTTTTCCCCACTGTTGAAAATAAGTGTCACAGTTAGGCGTGAAAGTGTGCCATGGTGGAATACTTATGCTATTATCCTCATGTACGTTGTCAAAGCTTAGGCCCCATTTTGAAACTATTTCTTTTAGTCGTATTTCAGCTGGTTTATTTACTTGGGTTTATTGCTGTAGAGGAGCTCCCACTGTGGACTGAAGAGATGCTGCCAAGTAAGACGACGAGAAAGACTTCGGATTTTAATAGCATAGTTTAATAGCAGCATTTGCCTCCGGAGATATAGTGAAGGCTTATGGGTCTCTGCATATACGCTTTGTACAGGCGATGTTCTGTATGCCCCTAAGGAAACTCGTAAGGCACTATGATGTATGGAATCAAGCCATTTGATGACACTTGGTCTACACGAGCTATACACAGGGGCTCCATAGTCTAGTCTTGATCTGATTATAGCACGGTATAGGTGAAGTAGTGTGAACCGATTAGCTCCCCACTTCATTGCAGAAAGAACTCTGAGAATATTCAGTTTTTTTAGACAGGAGTTCGGAGTTGTTTGATATGTTCCAAAAAGTTAAGCTTTTTTATCGAGAATCGGGCCCAAGGAAACATACTATTTGCTAGAGATATCAGTTGGTTTTCTTGTCTTATTTCTGAATCTGAGTGCATTTTTCGCTTCCTACAGAAATGTATGGCCATTGTTTTTAGTCCACAGTTCTATTTTTTTCACTGCGCTTTGTAATTGCCTTTCAAACATGTTCATATTTTGTGAATGGCATGAAATGGTAACGTCATCTGCATAAAGGAATGTTTCAACTGTTTTTGGCAGGTCTTTTGTAATAGAATTTATTTTGATTGCAAACAAAGTTGCACTCAGCACTGAGGAACTCCTTCTTCCTGAGTATATATTTGTGACAGATTGTTGTGATATTTTACTTGAAAAGTTCTGAGCTTCAGAAATTTTTTTTTTATCAAGATTGGTAAGTGGCCTCGCAAACCAATGTTGTGGAGGTCATTCAGCATGCCATATCGTCAGGTAGTGTCGAAGGCCTTTTCTATGTTGAGACTGATCATAATTAGACGCTCATTCCTTAGAAAAGCATTGCGGATATTTGCCTCTGCTTTTATCATGGGGTCCAGAGATGATCTATTTTTACGAAAGCCGTATTGATTTATGTTAAGTACATTATATGTTTCCAAAAACCAGGTTAATCGGTTGTTCATCATTTTCTCGAGGGTTTTCCCAAGGCAACTTGTTAGAGCTATTGGTCGATAATTTGTGGGGATCGTATGATCTTTGCCAGGTTTAGGAAAGGCAATTATAAGGGAGTAATGGTAGGAGTTTGGATAGTAGTTTTTCATATAAATTCTATTGTATAGCATAAGTAATGCGTTTCGAGATTTTTGATTAAGTTGTTGGATCATTTCATAGTGAATTCCATCGGGTCCTGCTGCACTCTTCCTAGACTTAGCCAGAGCTTTTTGCAATTCTTCTATGTTGAAAGGCTGGTTATATGGGAGTTGTTGGCTGGTATTAAAGTTTAGTCTGTATTTTTCAGTTAGTTTTCGTTTTCTGAAAGGATGGGATATATGCCGATACTGCTGATATATTTGCAAAAGCAGTTGAAAGTATGTTTGCGATTTCCTTGGAGTTAGAGATTTCCTGTCCATTCCAGATTATTAATGAAGTTGGAACCGAAAGAAGTTTTCTGATTTTGTTCCATATAACACGGGTATCTGTATTTTTGTTAATTGTGGAAGCAAAACGTATCCATGATTCCTTTCTACTTCTACGCTAGATATATCTAGTTCTAGCTTTATTTAAAATTTATGAGGTTGATGGAAATGGGATACTTTCAGAAGAGATTCCAAGCCTTATTCTTCTCTCTCTCTCTCTCTCTCTCTCTCTCTCTCTCTCTCTCTCTCTCTCTCTCTCTCTCTCTCTCTCTCTCTCTCTCTCTCTCTCTGCTATACTGCATTCTTCATTCCACCACGCTGTGTCATGTTTATGATATTTTTCAGATGACCGAGGTACTGTAGCTTCAGCTGCTATTAAAATTTGGTTTGTGACATGAGCTGTAGCATTGTCTATAGGTTGAGTGGTGATTATTTGTTCATATATTGCTGCAATTGTTTTATATTTTGTCCAGTCAGCTTTATGGAATCTCCATCTTTTTTTGGCCACCGTGATGTGTAACGTCATTTGTTAATATTTTGCAGACCACAGGGAAATGGTCGCTATTAAGAGGATTATTCAAGATTGTCCATTCAATTAGTGGATATAGGACAAGTGAACATATGGAAATGTCAATTGCAGAGGCTGTTCCAGTGGGCAAATGAATGTATGTCTCCAGTATTAAGGAGTGAGAGATTTTGCTCTTCCAATAATTTTTCAATCAATTTACCACGTTTGTCTTGGTGGCGAGATCCCCACATGGGATGGTGTCCATTTAAATCTCCCATGATACAGACCGTAGGTGGTAGCTGGGTTACTAATGCTTCTAGATCTGAATATGCATACTCTTGATTTGGGGGAAGGTGGAGTGAGACCAGTGAGAATGTAAACTGGATTGAGACTCGTACTGCAACTGCTTCCAAAGATATTTGTAGTAGGAGACGTTTACACGGAATTCTGGAGTCGATTAAAATTGCCACTCCACTTGAG
This sequence comes from Mastigoproctus giganteus, assembly GCF_048544385.1. NCBI lineage: Eukaryota > Metazoa > Arthropoda > Arachnida > Uropygi > Thelyphonidae > Mastigoproctus > Mastigoproctus giganteus. The sequence goes on along the minus strand of NC_143580.1, from coordinate 46,062,185 downwards.
CTCCACTGGAAGGGAATTGGTCTTGTCTATAGGTACCGTAACGGTTCACTGCTGTGTTTACTTGTGGAGTTAGGTTAGTTTCTTGAAGGCAGACACCTACCGGATGATATTTATCAATTAGGTCGCGAATGTCATCAAGTTACTGCGGAAACCTCGACAATTCCACTGTATTATTGTGCGCATTATATTGGCTTTGTATTTGTCTCTGTCTTTTTACGAATGGGGGCCTGCTTGGATCGCTCAGGCTTCTCTTTTCTGGGGAAAAATGGACGAACTTCCATCTCTTCCTCGGCATGTATCTCTAAGATTGGTTCTTCTGAGACTTCTTTTTCCATATGATCCATATGTATCCATATGATCATGGACAGAGAGTTCGTCATCTGTATCTATGTCTTTAGTATTTGTGGTTGGCTGCTATGTGGAAGGCGTGTTTGGCGGAACTGTAACAGGTGTATTGATGGCTTGATTGGAAGTTGGTGTTGAGAGTGATTTTGCTGATGGAGCTAGGATTGAGCGAGCCCAATCAGATATAGAGATGTTGGACGGAACTGTAACATTAGTTTGAACCGCAGTGGTAGTGGTGGTAACAGCAGTTATTGTTGTTATTTGGTTTTTAGGAGCATTAGCAACTAAGGCCATATTGCTCCGGGGATATGCGGTGGTCATTCCCTGACCTTTCCGCATCCTCCGTATTTGGTGGTCACGGGTTCGACTCCCGGTCTAATGAAGAAGCGTGTGCTACGCACTGCTGCTCCTGCCCACCTGGCTACGGAGGCGCCTAACAGCAGTTATCTGTTTATGCTGTTCGACAGTTGCTGCATATGAGCGTGTTACTGTAATTGGTGATACTTGTTTCTTTGCTTCAGGATAGGAAACTTTATGCTCGGTTTTGTACTTCTGAAACATTTTTTCTTTTTTCCCAGTCTTTGGAGTAAGCGGAATGATTGCCTCTACAGTTTGGACACTGTAAGGATTGTGCAGAACATTCAGTATGGATATGATCTTTAGATCCACATACAGCAGTCACTTGACATACTGCCTGTGAATGCCCAAATTTCTGACATTTATAGCATCTGATAGGGTTTGGTATATACGGTGGGACATGACAGTTCAAGTATCCGGCCTTTACAGAAGTTGGTGGATTTGCCAAGTTGAACGTTAGTATGTTTCTGGTTGGAAGTAATGAACCATCCTTTTTAATTAGGATTCTTTTAACCTGAATAACATTTTGGTCTGGGAGTTCTTAATTTCTTCCTCGGATACGTGTAGAAGATCCCATTCTGTTAACTCCTCTTGAGTAGTTTAAGGTGGCATGAGGTGACACTTCTATGGGAGTTCCTCCAAGTGTTTTCAATTTAAGTAACTTGTCAGAGTGCTTGGGTTGTGTTGTTTCAACAAGCAGGTCACCTGATTTTAGTCTGCGAACCATTTTTGGTGAGCCAGCAGCATTCTCTAAACATTTCTGGATCAGAAAAGTAGAAAGCTTGCTGACTGGCTGGTCAGTCAAGGAATGTATTATAAGGAAGTGAGGCCAGATATTCTGGTCTGTATCTTTCTTTTGTCTCTTAGCACAGGAAGGGTTGTGATCTTCCTGCTCTCTAGAATGTGATGGGGCATTGATCCCGCAAGAGTCAGTATTGGTATAGTCCATCTTTGCTCCTTTCAGCCCTTGGCAGATTAACTTTTCTGCCAAGGTTTCCGGCCCCGCCAGAGGGAGGCAGGAGCAGTGCCTGGTGTGACCAAGCGAAAAGTAGTAGGTGTTAGTAATAAACTATGAGAAATAAAGAAAGGTGGCTTTCCTTCCTTGATCTGTACAGGTACTTTTGTTACAAGAGCTGTTATGAAATAAATAGATTTCTTAACGACAGGAACGAAAAAAAAAACTGTAAATCGCACTAGAATCACAGAGAAATCGCTCAGTCACAATCGCTTGGCACCTGGGGCCAGTGGTGAGCGATTTTGTCTTAAACGGCTTGAGGAATTTCATACTAGAAAGCATCACGGATCAACAAAAAACTTAGATGTTTTACATTGTCTCTGACACCAAGCTATCTTTCGTGATGGTATCGTGGTTTGGCCACTTTTGGAGGGGTCTGGGTTCAATTCAATCCCTTCTGTGATTGAAGGAATTTCTGAGGTCCTCCTCAGTCGAGACTGTAGCCAGCCTATCTCAAGATGAGGGAGCAGAATTTTCCCCCTTGAGTTATTCCGGGGTTTTCAGCCAATCGGTCCTTGAACACACACTTGTACAGACATAATACAGACAAGAGTACACAAAATAGTAGAGGTACAAGGCGCAATATTTGTTTATTTTGTTTACGGGTATATAAGTCGCTGATGCGCCTAAAACTCAACTTTCTGACGCCAGGTTAATTATTGTAAGTTGCATACTTAATTAAAATACAGTATAGGCAATTCAAATTAGAGCATCTTTTTGATGACTGTGAATGACACTATGTATGGCGGCAACAACAAATAAGTCAGGCAATGTATGCACTACCTTACGTTTCAGAAGTATCCGATTATTAAATAGTCATGCCACAGAAGCTAAAACTTCTATACTTTATAGAAAAAGTGTTTACCTCGAAGTTCAAGGTGACGTTTCGGCAGACACTTTTTTAGTAAGGTTTTGATGTTCAAATGATGGGGAGCAGTGTAGTAGAACTTCTTAAAGGAACACAGGGGAACAGAGAAAATAGGTTAACACTGATCAACATGAAATTTGACATGAGTCCCTAAAGATATTCTATCCTAAAAAGGATCGGAACGGTTGTTCCAAATTAATAGTAATGATTCTGTGGGTGGGACTGGAGGATATAGATCAGGATTAGGCCGGACCAATAGAACATACTCTGAAAATTGGCTGTAGACCCGATTTTTCCTTGTCGAATAAATGTTCGTATATTCAAAAGAGCCTTTCGCTTGCATACGTACAGTATATAGATTTCTGTAAGCAGAGGGGAATAAACACTACGAAATAGGAATTGGGCCAAAAATCTTTCTTTTCATTTATATACAGATATTGACATTGTATAAAAAACATTATGGGAATCCTGTTGTCTCAAAACTTTACTAGACATGTTGGACAGACAACTTGTGTGATCGAGACCCGCAAATATTCGTAAAATCAGACAAATGATAACTTATTGTGATTTTCTCTTGTAGAGAATCTGTGTCCTCATTTTGAATTTAAATCAATGTTTTGAATTTTAACCAGATAAAACTAGAATAATAAATGGAATATATAGGATATTAAGAAATATTGGAAATATTATATTATAAGTCAGGAAATCTCTTACCTGAGATTTTTTTCAGGAATAACCGCATCCAGGTAAGATGTAATCAGAATAGATGGAAATTTCCATCTATGAACAATGATGAAAATCACCGTCCTTTCACACCGTCCCCCCCCCCCCCCGGAAAAGACCTGAGTTAGAATGTCATCAACGACGCCAGGAATTTTTATGGACTTTTTTCAAAAAGTGGCTGAGTTATTCTCAAAAGAGGAATGTATGTATGTAAATAAATATTCATTCATTGCAAATATGTACAGCAAGCCCATCACAGCACATGGCTAGGGGAAGATAATAATACAAAGGAAATAACATAAAATAATGGAATATATGTACATTGAAGATTTCATATAGACACTAACAATGACTAGGAATTATAGTTATGGATTAAAAAGGAATTTGCAGAACAGGACATTTGGCTTTCAGTTGCAGTTGGGTTGGAGGCAGGGTGCTATTTTTACTTCTCTTCATTTTATCGGAGTTCTGACTCCTGTAGGCTTCAGAGTTGATTAACCTGTTGCAATCAATGTTGTGATGATTTATGAGGTGAAGGGATGCATTGGGGAACATTCAGTCCATTTGTTTGAGCCTGGAAAGGTTGGATTTGAATTGCTGGTTTCTTGAATTTTGCCTGTTGGGGGCAGCTATTATATTAGCTAAGTTTGGTGAATCCATGCAGAAGTGATTAACTTTGCAAGAAGCATGACTCCACACTCGTTGATCATCTGTTGCAGAGGCTTTGTTTTCATAAAACTGTTGCCTGGATATTGTATGGGGAAAACGAAGCTTACTACTGAGCCATAAAAGAACCTAATATTCTAGTGCAAGGAATTTCTTGACGGTTACTTGAGGAGCACCAGATCAGATTTCGGAAGCATAGGACAGAATGGGAAAGATGCATCTTTGAACATGCTTAATGACTGTTTTTCTGTCTTGAATCGCTGCTGTTTCTTGTTTGATTAACCATTTTGCTTTTTGAATTTTTTGAGTAACATATAAATAGTGGGCATTAAAGAAGAGATTTTTATCAAAAAGACAACTCCAAGGTCTTTGTGAGCATAAACATTTAGGTTTGGGACATCTGCAATTTTTATTTCTATGTGGTTGGGTTGTTTCTGAAGGGAATAAGTAATTTGAGCAGATTTTCTTGACTCTATAGTCAGATTGAGATCTTTCAGATACTTGATGATTTCACAAATCTATGAATTCGCATCATTTGATAACTTTGCAAATATTATCACTGGCTTTGGAGATTATAAATAACTTTAAATCATCGGCATATGCCAGTAGATTTGGATTTTCTTGTAGAAGTGGTCGAAGAGATGCTGAAAATATAGTACTGGAGAGAACGGCTCCTTGAAGAATGCCTGTTGGGGTTGTGACGAGAATATTGTCAGTACTAGTGGGGAAGAGGAGAAGTCTGCGATTTAGGCTGTATTGAAGATAGAAAATAATCACTGTGTCAACGAGAAAATTATTTTTTAATATTTACAAAGCTTTTTTGAGATCTATGTTGTCGAAAGCTCCTTTGATGTCAAAGTAAAATACATCGCATTGTGCCTTATTTTGAATGCGTACAATGGTGTCAGCTAGGCTTGTTGTGGAGCGCCCTCTAGGACCAAAATGAATGTTGACAGGTGCATTAGTGAAGATTGCATGTTGAAGATATGAGAGCATGATTTTTCAATAATTTTAGTAATTTGTGACGAGACAGCAATTGGTCGATGGTCGGGATGGTTATTACTGCAAGCTTTTTTAGGAATTAGCGTAATCTTGAAAGTTTTCCATTGTCTTGGAAGGAATGGCTGGGAAATGCACCTGGAAATGATATGTACTAACGAATCAATGATGTATACGCTGGAAAATCTAATAATAAAACCAGGTATGCCGCCCTGCTTTAACACTTAACACACACCTAACCTAAACTTGCTGAATTTTAATGAAATGTGGAATGGTTTCACAAATTATCCTTATAGATCCAAATATAAAATTTCATGAAAATTTGTCCAATGGAAGTAGGGTTTGCATGCGGACAGACATAGTGAAGACAATAGATAATAAATGTGATACACATTTCCACATTTATGAAGTGCCTAAAAATATATTAAGTTCTACAGGGCCGCAAAATGAAGGAATATATAGCATAATTTCCTTTATATATATATATATAACTTGCTAACTAATATAATTTTTTGTAACTCTAAACCTACTTATTCAAAAATAATCTCATGCCTCTGTTCCTATTTTTTTTTTTTTTTTTTTTTGTTATTTACAAACGCTTTTTAATTTTAAGTGTACTGTAGTGTACTTTGTGCACTTAGAAGCTTAAATGTCACCAGTGTTCGATTATCCGAATCAAGTCCATTAGTTTGGATATCATGCAATTAAATGCAATGCTGTTCCATCTTTTCAATGCCCAGAGTTTATTTATAGTTTGTAAAAGTGAGGGAAACGTCACAGTTCAGACAAATGCACCACGGTATCTATAATAGATTAAGAAATTTAATTATTTTCAACTTACTGCGGAACCAACAGTTATTTCAGCGGAAATAACGAAGACTATAAATGCGCTGTTTTGCACCTCGAAGAACAACTTTTTGTCCTTTGCATGTCAACCGCTCCAGGGTCCCATCACTAGGTGGACTTGCTGACCCCTTTCCGGAGTGGGATCGACTCGCTGTCCATCACTACAATCTGTAATCTGTTACTACTCTCATCACTTAGTTTTCTAGGGAATGCCTTCTCCAATTCCCAACTTACTATCCATTAAACCCAACCTTCTCCCACTATCACCAGCTCCTTTCACTTACTACTTGGGGACCTAATAAAGAGTCATCGATAGTAGAACCTGGCGTACCTCCACGCGGCTAGGGATGGGAGTCAGGGGGCGCTAGACCTGGTGTCTGGTGTACCCTGGCTGCTATACGTCTGTTGGGTATGGCCAACGTTAGAACATATTCTGTTATTGGCCGGAAGTAACGGCTTGGGCTACAGAGGACTCAGCTGTGAATGGGGAAAACCCTGGAGCCCACAACAATGATACTAGACATCTGAATCTGTCCTATACATGAAAAGGTAACATGGCTCCTGCTTATCCTGAATAAGTAAAATATCAGAATGCATAAATCAGTGACACAATTTCACGGTGCAGCTGCACCGAGACCCTGAGCTCATGGGGCCCAAAAGCAAGTGACTTCGCGGGAGAATAAAAGAAACGTTACACTGGGGTGCAAATACCTTAGAAATAAAAAAAAAAAAAAAAAATATATATATATATATATATATATATATATAATAAAGAGTAACATTTTAACTACTTTCGGTATACGAAAATGATAGACATTCTAATCTTTGTTTGATTTTTCACGAAGTTCTACTGATCCTACAAAAAACAAAAGGAAAACCAACTTTGTTGTTAAACTACATTTGGGGGGTTGCAATCGGTGAGGAATAAATGCGCATCTTTTAAACAGCAGGAAGGGTGACAATGCATCATCGGGCTTTATTTATTTATTTTTTTTAAATCTTCCACCTAAAAAGGTTGTTGGTTTAGCTACTTAAAGACCAATCACCACAGCTGACAAGTGCAAACAGAAGTACCTCGCTATACAGATAGCTGCAATAAAAGAGTGCCGTGTTTTCATAAGATTCTAAACGACAAATTCTCGGTGGACGCCCAGCTGCAGGCACACCGGGACTAGGGAAGGCGTCAGCAAGTTTCCGTCAGTACTCTCGCGGAAGGTTGACAAACTGGGAAGGAGGTCGCTCTTCCGCTACAGATTGGATTTCGAGGTACTTGACGGAAAATATGCCCACCCGCCCATCCCTCCCTAAGTCAATATTTCATGGAGCAACTTACTTGAGTGCCATACGGTCAGAGTCAAATTAATCTGGCTGCTCGACAAACACATCAAGAGACTGCCTAGTAGTACAAATAGCGGTATTTACAGAAGCGCACGCGTCTCTCCACCACCACTAAATACTTTATTTTTGTCCTAAAAGTTTGAGCAACGTTTACTTGACTGTTTATCCTACTTAGAGGTAGGAGGATGTTCACGACACTATTCTTTCTTCATCTATCACAGCCAGAAATACCGGAAGCAGTCATGAATACAATATCGCGAATCTGTTTCAGCTACGAGAACTGCCACTGAGTGGCACATATTTGACGTCATTAATGTATATCTAAAACTATGTATAACAGCACCCGACTGTAGAATATGCTGGGTATATATATATATATATATATATATATATATACCATTAAATGGTATATATAAATATAAAAAAAAATGGTATATATATATACCATTTTTTTTTTTTTTTTTACGGAGAACGGCGATACCTAGAAGAAGTTTTCACAAATCCCCTCTTCCTCACCGTACAGCGAACCCGTCAAAGAAATCTCGTTTCTAAGAATTGAAATAAGATATCCACATTCTATCAGAATTCAATTTTGCAGAGAAGGTTGCAAAAAAACATGACTATTTTTTTTCCAACTAAGCTGGGAGAAAAAAAAATTTAAACAGCTACAACGGCTAATGCAAGTTAAGCAAAATGCAGTATTCATTTATTTAATCAATTTAGTATATATAAAAAGAGGGGGGGGAAAAGAAGAAGAAGAAAATATTGTACTGGAATAAGGAAAGCAGCAGCTAAAACATCACAGGACACGAAGTCAAAAACTCCACATGGCTGCGAAAGACTTCCCTTTAGTGGTTTTAAAGGTACTGCGAAAACGCTAATTCTCGTCTCAGAAGAGACCAACTTCTTTGTATGAGTTTCTTGATTCCGTTACCTCTGCCCAAAACTTGTACAGTATGTATGTTATTAAACCCTTTCTAAGTATAGGTGATCTGTACTAATTTTCCTGGATGAATTTCTAAACCGATACCGATTGAGTTGAAAATGTCTGCAATGAGAATATTTGTAAAGGTAATGGGGCAACAAGTGTCAAGATATGCAAATAATTAATAATTTCAAAGGAATTGTACCTGAGCACATTTAAACCTTAACCTGCGGGCATGCCAGTGGTAAAACGCAGACCGGTTGCTAGATAGTCCACTGGACCGAATAATGGACTATGTCGTTATATTTCGCTAGTGGTCTGTCAACTGCGGTATAGTTGCAAAACGGTCTTGCAGTGGTCTTAGATGTCTGTCTTCATTTGCAAGCGTTGCATGCAGCCGGTCGGGAGCTTCTTGATGCTTTAGCAATCCATGCTGACGGCATCGTTGTTATATGCGTTCGTACGCTTGTACTGTGGTAGGATCACAACTACAAACAACACGCCACTTTGTTTTTTGTCGAAAAGCATGGCATAAATTTTCACGACTCTTTTCTATACTGATGCGCATATCAGAACGCCTAGCCTTAAATGTGCCTTACTTCTATCAATCATATTATAGCTTACTGGTACGTTCGATTCCAGTTCATTTGCATATCTTCATACATACTAACGTAGTAACACATTTCATCAAATTTTCATTTGCCATTCTAGCCGTTGAATGTTATTAGAAAAGAGTCCTCGGGCGTTAAGATTAGACATAAGGAAATATTGCTTCTGATTTCAAAGGGATTATTAAAATAAACGATGATGGAAATTGAAAATATAAATAAATATATATAAAAGAATTTAAATTCACTGACTGAGTAAAATAAAATAAAACAAGATTATATATAATTAAAATAAGATAATCAAATAAAAACATACAAGCACTGTATATAAAATAAAACGAGAAATTTTCGAGGCGGCGAGCCTCTTCAGCTTGATAAGATCAACGACAATGAAACGAATATATATATATTGCAAAGTAAAATCCTACGCATGCACGGATTTTCCATACCAGTATTGCACTCCCTCTGGCGGGTGCGAGATTTTCGGTGATAATAACACCGGTACAGGACTGTTGACCCAGGCCCGGTGCAAGGGATGGGCACCAGGCAGCAGCTGCCCATACGTTGGCTGCACCCTGGTGGCATAATAGCCTGCCACAAACAAAACAACACACATACACTGACACTTTTCAGGCCCATTATGCAGAGTTTCTGCACCATAACAGAGTACAAAGGTGGAGATGGGCTAAGGCCTAGGAGCCACCCCGATATAAGAACACACATGCAAACACACACAGTACCTTGATTACCATTATATAGAATGGATATATACACACATATATATATATATGATAATGTCTATAAAACTGTATATAATCTTGTATATAAATTGTTTATATCATGAGAATGTACATAAAATTGTGTTTCTTGTTTTTTGAGGCGGTCTCCAGGGTTTCCCCTATGTACCGCAGTAGCGTCTGAAGAGCAAATCTACCAAATCCGGCAAGTGTGAATAAGTGTTGGTGTGTAAAGTTTGTGTGTTAGGTTGAATGTTGAGTGCCGGAGCCAGGCAACTTCACAGCGAGAGGGCAGTGAACACCTGGTCCACTGCCCACTGACTCCCATCCCATGCCACGTGGAGGCGTGCCAGGGACAACAAACAGGTAAAGACTCTTAGTGGGATAACAAGAAAACTTGTTATCCCAGGAGAAAAGGAAAGGAAAACATAGGGAGGGGTAAGAGAAATAGAAGACGTTAATCATCAGACTCTGTAATACTGTTGTTATGTCTAGAAGCTATATTGTTGTAAAGTGTATTTAGGGCACCAGGAATTTCCCCATCTCCACATAGTTTACATTGTGTGGTGATACAGTTCACTGTAAAGGCCAGAGATTTAAAAGTGTATGGATCTTGAGGGGTGTGTTGTCGTGTACCGTTGTTCTTCTGGCCATTTAGCCGCCAGACCTCAGCTGAAGCCCAACGTTGCCCCACTTTCGCCCCGTGGAGGCAGACCAGGTTCACCAGTATTTTTTAATAAGTCCTCTGACAGTTCCTGCCACCTAATTTCCTGAGATTTTAGTGGCTAGGACCTAAAAAAAAGTATATAGCGTGCCCGTGTATTTGAACACATACATATTGTATTTTCCTGGTTAGATGAGGGCGCACTGGAGATTTAGTGGCCGAGGAGTTGGGGAAAATAATTTTCGCTATATTGTTAACTTGTCACCTCTCATTGTGGTGTATAACAGTGGCCTCCATAATAGGGTTAATGCGGTCCCAGCATTACGATTAACGTTTGGGCCCGCCGTTGCTATATGGAAGGCCTCTAGCCATGCGAGATGGTGTGTACCTGGAGCATAATCCAGAACTTCAACGTTAGACCGGGGATCATAGTGAAAGTGCAACTCACTCCAGTAGTGTACAGCAATGGCCGAGGCGCCAAAATCAGCTTGTCACATAGCTCCCTCATGCTGAAAAATCCGATCAACTAACCTACGTTTAGATTACCCAATATAACAGCCACCAGAATGCGGACAAGTAATACGATAAACCATTCTTGCACGATGTAGCATGGGTACAACAGATTTCACACTGGTTGTTATTTGGTTTTTAGGAGCATTAGCAACTAAGGCCATATTGCTCCGGGGATATTCGGTGGTCATTCCCTTTCCGCATCCTCCGTATTTGGTAGTCACGGGCTCGAACCCCGGTCTAATCAAGAAGCGTGTGCTACGCACTGCTACTCCTGCCCACTACGGACTCGCCATTTCACACTGGATAACATCGATTGTAACTTCCTGCCAGTAAGCTGTATGCAACCAATACAGAAAAGTCGCAGTACCCTGGTAAGATGTGCAGATACGCCAGGATAGTGGGGAATGTATGCCGAGCAATCGATGAATCAATCCGATCTCTATGGAGACTATTACCTTGCAAATGGAACCGCAATCAGTTATTTATATTTCCAATTTCTAATATAGTATCATAAACCGTTTGAAGTCAGAAGAAGCATATTTCCTTATATTTTTTCCAGTAGAATATTTAACCATTCATAACACCAAGGATAGCATATACTGCTCATTTCCTTGATCAAACGAGCTTTTCTACAAACTGAACGCGTGATTTAAAATCTAAAACTTATTTTCTAACTTATTTAAAACTTATTTTCAGCTGCACTTTACTCCGTATCAGCACATTAGCGAAATTAATAAACTTATTAATTCTTATCTCAGTAATTTCCAATCCACTGATATAATTCTTATATCAGAGGATTTCCAACTGAGATAACTGTTAGGTCATCTTAAAACTGCTACCGCTCGCAACCTTGCCATTATATTCTACTGGTTTATGGATTTTTCCCCCTCCCCGGTAGCAACCCTTACAGATACGGAAGTTAATGTCACGTCATGCAGAAGCAACAATTAAAAGGTAATGGAACAAGTGTAAGTCCTTAACCGGAACTTGCCATCATAGCCGTAAAAACTGATGACGGCATCCCATTAACTTAATTGCAACCGTGTGATCGACCAAACTGTATTAAAATTACCACATGTCCCCCCTCCCCGCCACACACGACATTATCACGGAGACGTCTCGCTGTACGAAACATCCGACTTCCGCACTTTTATTTAGTAGAAACATTTTCAATGATCTAAGGAAAAATAAACATCACTACAAGCGATTTTTACGAATAAATGATGGACACTGTCAAGGTTTTGCGTATGCATATAAACGTACTATGACACAGCGTCGATGCATAGAAAGCCAATTCAATCCCCTGTTACTTTTTGGAAAATTTCAGGTGAGTAAATGTGGGATAGCCAAGCAAAATTTCTGACTGGTGTGAATTGGTACAGTATTCAATGATAAAGTTAGGAGAAAAAGACAACCGTACTAACTGTGGCATTTACCACATAGTCAACGCATTTAACAACTGTAAAATATGGTCAATGATAATCTGTTTTACACTATAAAAATCGTCCTTGAATATCACGTTTGTTCAGGTAGCTTCGAGTTCTGCATCAACAAGGATAAATCGAATATCACTAGAAGAAAGTGTCAACCAGGAATCGATCTTATGATATCAGCTAGAATTTAATGAGCTATTTTAAATACGAAATTAAGAAACCGATGCGTTTACAACTAACTGACATTGTAAATCAGGATATTCGAAGTATGTACAACAATAACAGTTGTATGACAAATCACGATCGCAGAATCCGGCATACCCATGGGTAAAGCATAATGACTACTCAGTATATGGGCGCCTCCGTAGCCAGGTGGGAAGGAGCAGCAGTGCGTAGCACACACTTCTTGATTAGACCGGGGTTCGAGCCCGTCACCACCAAATACGGAGGATGCGGAAAGGTCAGGGAATGACCACCGCATATCCCGGAGCAATATGGCCTTAGTTGCTAATGCTCCTAAAAACCAAAATAATAACAACAACACTCAGTATATGTTTGTCCAAGTACACTATTTGGATCATAACACTAAACGTTAATAACACGCATCCTCAAATATCTTTGAATACAGTTTACTTTTCATAAACATTTATTAACAAATTAAATCAAAAGCCAGTACAGATCTTACCCAGTGGTACGATCTGTACCGCCCGGTCAGACCATCTTTTATTCTTTAATATTGTTTTTTTAATGATTTTTTGAACATAACTTTTTTTATTTGTTTAAAAAACAAAACCGCGCCAATATCTCATCCATCATAAATCTGCATTCAAGCCAAAAAGTATTAGATACCATCCCAAAAGACCAGACACCAGATTATATTCAATAAAGAAAATTTAACGACTTGGCTTGGTTCGTGAAGTTTTCTTTATTTTTCGGATAGCCACACAGCTCAGAAGCAATATAACAGAAATAATGACCAACACAAGAACTTGTTCCTTGGGTTACTTTTTTTTATTTTTTTTATTTTATTTATGAAAAGTCTCCATTTACATATCAAAGTCGACTTAATGACGAACTTGTCAATCAGGATATTCGAAATCCAGCTACTAAGGCTTTGGAAGAAGTTTCAACTAAAGAAGGAATTGTTAACAAATAAACTCTGGTCAACTCTAATTCGTGATGTAAGCAAATACAAATCATCGAGTAAAGCTCTCATCGGTTAATTGCTGAACAATACAATGGTATTTTGGTAAATGACCAATGGAACTTTTATTAGATTATGTATATTTTTTAAAGTATGGTTCATCGGGTAAATCGGATTAAGGTTAGTGCGGACAGGTTTAGTGATGGTAACCCGAAAGAGTTGAATTTGGCTGAACCGCATACTCGAAACACTGTGAATTCAACTTTGCTAAGCTGACAAACCTAACAGCGCCATGTTCGGGTTTCTCCATTTTGGTATTTCAAAAAGATATGGTTCAGAAAAAAATTTCCTGACAGGTGACCTCCCACCTCTAGGAGGAGGAACGTCATCAATGCAGTAACGAATTTTGGAAGCAATTCTAAAATATAGACGCCTTCTGGTTACTCATGCCTGGTACTAGAGGAATACCGCAGGAAGGCGGTCTTTTCGCCACCACTTCTACAGTTCACTGCAGCTCTTGAACCACAACGGGGCTTTGTCTTGTGTGGATGACATAAAACTGAACATAACATCATCTGATCCTAACCAAGCTCCGGCCGTCAATCAACTAGCTAATCAGAAAACACAACTAGAGATATCTAGAATCAATCAGTTTAGAACTAATCACGCTAAATCTGTTCAAATGATCTTTACAAACAAAAGGTTAAGGAACAACATAGAAATCTATATCGCAGGTGAACCTGTACGAAAAGTCATTGCGCATAAAGACTTTGGATTAACGTGGGATGAGGGACGCACATGCCATCAGCATCTCAACGTCACCAAAACAAACAGCTATGCAGCAATGTAATTGCTACGCCCGGCTTCCTCTTCAAGTTGGACTAGATAATCTAGGTCGTCTAAGTCAGTGGTCTCAAACTGGCGGCCAGCAAATACATTTCAATTATGTATTTGTTATAAATATGGTGCTTATATTCACTCTCATTTTGTTAAAAAAAAATTCCGGCCCGTCAGCTGCTTTCAGATCGTGCATTCGGCCCGCATGCAATTTGAGTTTGAGACCACTGGTCTAAGTAACATGCTTCTAGGAAACACAATCCAGCTTGTCAACAGTCTAGCGATTGACCTAGACAAGTTCTGTGAATAAAAAGTATACAGATCGGAAAAATTTCAGAAACCTTCATGTTGATGGAGCTATGAGATCTACTGCCCATTGGAAAAAGCCCAAGAAATCCAGCTACTAAGAAATGTCAAGGTTCGCGCTGATCCATGCTGCACAGACTGTTAAAGCATAGACTATCTAAATTTCTAAAAACATTACTTATTTATGTCAGTTAATTAAGTTATTTGACATTTTTAAAAACGCTGTTTGTAAAAAATTGATTTTGTATGTCTTAAGAGATTGTATATGTAATAAATTGCATGACGGATCGCTCTCCTGGCTGAATGGCCGTGTAAGGGATGCAGACCATATTTATTGGTTCAATAAACTGATTTTAATAATAATAATAATAATCTTATTATTATTGACTGAGTACACTCGCAGACAGGACCAGATAGCCAGTATAATACATCAGAAGATATCAAGGAAATACCAGTTGATCAAAGAACATCTACCGTATAACAAGTACAAACCCCACGCAGTACTAGAGACTCCAACCCACAAGCTGTACTGGGACCGCGCCATAATAACGGACAAGGCAATCCCACACAACAGACCAGACATAATCCTTGTCGACAGGAAGGAAAAGGCTACCTATTTGATTGACATAGCGGTGCCCAACACTGGCATCCTTCAGAAAACCCATGAGGAGAACATCAGGAAGTACATGAACCTAAAACTGAAGATCAAAGAAGTGTGGCATACGCAACAAGTAACGACCATCCCGATCATCAACCACCGATTTGGTGCCAAAGATCCTACATAACTTAGCAGCATTAGGTCTCCCAGAGAACACCTACAAAGAACTCCAGAAAGTCACAATCCTGAACGCCTTTAGAGTAGTCAGAGAGTTCCTCGACCAACAGTAACACCAGACAACACCACCCTGTGTACTTGGTAGCAATACCCGTAACAGAGTGGAATCCCCAATCAGGGAGAAATAATATAAGAGCAATAATAATAATAATAAAATACATGGATGCAACCGTTGAATAACAGTTACCAAATTTATTATTGTCCAAATAGTTATCCAAATAACTATTCGGACCTATACCATCCCAAAAGGCGAGACACCAATCAAAAATCACTGGGGATCATTTATACCTACTTTGACTTTCACAAGCCTGATACTAGAACTTCAGAAATGTGCCCTTCACCACACATCAAAAATAAAGAAAGACTGTTTCACATGTCGGACATAGCGTCTTTCTGAAGACTGTTCATAACAAGTAACCGTCTTTCGAAAAGTGACATCGCAACTACCTATTATCTATTAAGCACACTATATACTTTATTATTCCCATCTCTTTCTATTTACGGAAGGTATCTGAAGAAATACGGACTATTCTTTAGTGAACCCTTGATGAGTAGTAATAAATAAAGCAAGCATGACGCATTTCCTTAATCGAACCTTCGAATATAAAGGGTGGATCACTTTATTAGAAGAAACTCATAACCGAGCAAACATCGACAGTTTTCATGACGAGAAAACACAATAAATCACTTTTCAAGCTCTGACACGCTGAGAAGTGTACGTGTGCTGAATAATTGGCAAAGTTATTCATTCTCACCAACTCGGAATGGCCATAACATCTTCCGATCAGTTATATAAAGCTGAGAGAGAGAGAGAGAGAGAGAGAGAGAGAGAGAGAGAGAGAGAGAGAGAGAGAGAGAGAGAGAACACGCGCGATGATTCGTTAAATTACATAATAAGTATTGCGTTTTTTTTTTAATGAAAGTCTCAAGCAAGAGGCAAGAGAGGTATTAGAACCTATAGTACTTAAAGTACCGTGCATAGGTTAAAGGTTGAGAAGATGAAAGAAGATACTTGTTGACATTAGATTAGAATTTCTGTATGTTGTAATTTTCGGGAAATATATATGAAGGTTGTTCCAAAAAATGGTAGTTGAATAAATAAATGACGAAGAAGAAAAGTTGGTTCTGGGAGTTTGAACTTGGACAGTAAAAGGATGCTGACTAGTCGCGGCAAGTGTTCGGACTGGTTTGGAAACAGAGCGAGGATTATTATAGATTCCAATTCAAAAGAACAGTGCCCATGGAAATATCTACAGAAAAGGCATGCCAGCAGAAACAGAAAGTTTATGAGACAGCGAGTGGAGAGACTTTGTTAGAGATTTTGTTAGTCATTCATTACCCTAACTGCCCTCTTTTGAATGGAATCTAGAACCCTGAGAGCGGTTTTGGGTCACCGCCCTAGGTGTGAGAACAATATTCCATGGTAGGGCGAATTTGCCATTTATGCAAAGTGAACAGCTGTTTGGAAGAAAAGTAACGCCGAGAGCGAAAGAGAAAATCGGGTTTTTTAGATGCAGTGGAAGAAATATTTGTAATGTGCTTATGCGAAGAGAGATATTAGAAGTCAAGGTAACCTCTAATAGAGATATGTGGTATTGTCTAGAAATCGGAGTATCACCGAAGATAAGCGTAGGAGCAGAATCCTTTTTGTGAGATATAAGACAGGACTGAGTTTTAGACGGAATGAAATTAAATAAGTTATCTTTTTCTCCACTGGAGAATTACCTGGAGATAAGCATTTAAGGAATTGGTAGTGGATATTCAATAAGTTGAAGGCTGTTTGTGGAGGAAAGGTTTCTCAAACTGGAAGGTGGAATGCAATGTGCTGTCATCAGCAAAACAAACAACTTATGTCACGTTCAAGTAACGACAGTAACAGAAAAAAATATATATATCAGTGAAAAATTTTATATGTATGCTTGATGCAATGCTCATAACAGCAACAATGCTAGGGGTTTAACATAGAAAGGAATTAATTACATCGCGTTTCCACCACTTTAAATCGAAAATCAGATCTATATACAATACTATAGTGCAAAAGGCAACGCATTTTCAGATTTTACAATACACAAAAAAAACCTTACGTATATCTTAAAATTTTACGTAGTATTTTTTTGGCATCTTACTAAAGGATAACTTAACGGGTTTTGTCTTAGTAACTTAATCTTTTAAAAAAAAATCTCGATTTTAATGTAATTTCACATTTTTCTGCAAACAAAAAAAAAAAAAAAAAAAGAGAAAAAAAATTAGGTTACTGCAAAAAGAGGATTCGCTGTCGCCAGGAGAGTTGGCAACTGTACTAATTCTCCGAACGAGGACATACTGCCTGAAGTAGTCGGATTTGGAATATATGAAACATGAACTAAAGCAATAAGTATAAAATCAACTTTCATGCTTAGCGATTTCCAAAGAGGAGTCGCTAAGCTCAAAGGATGCTATATTAACAATCAACAGGTTCAAGCCATTGCAACACACCTGTAATACCCTACAACAGTCATGGCTGATGTAAATCACCAAATGGAAAGGTCATGATACTACTATAACTGGGAATTGTTTGAGCAGACAGCAGGAACTGACGGTAAAAGACCGGAGGGTGCTCAAAAGAGCGGCAAACAGATTCTGTCAGTCCTCATCAATAATTCCAAGCAGGCGTTAAACGAAGCCGGGAACTGATACTGGTATAAGGGCGATACGTAGGGAGCTGCAGAATACAAAGCAAACGACATAGTAGCAATGAACAGTGTTGATAGCCCTGTGCACAAACCATCATAATCCGTCCGTGATAATTGGAAAGCTGTGTTTAGGCTAATTACCAAAGTGAGCTGTCCAAATTGTGAGGGATGGCGTGCTGTCGCCATCCGAGGCTGGGACCAGTGGTCGTCATCGCTGCTGGTCGTCAAATGCTGGTACAACAAAACATTGATATTTTGGACAATTTCGCTCTTCTTACATTGTAGCGGCAGTATAGGGGGAGGGTCCTTTTTTGTTTCAGCATTGCATCATGTCGTACCAGAGCATGTAGTGACTTGGTTTGAAAACATGGGTGTGCAAAAGCATTACTGGCCTACCGAGGCCCCCACCTTAACCTCATTGAAGAAATCTGTGATTTGAATAAGCAAACCTGTAGGGTCAAGTTGCCCGCAATCAGCAACTGAAATGACCACTATACTGAAGGAGGAACACACACCAAATTACCACCTTCCTGTTAGCAAAAAGTATAAAAACTTCTCTGAAACATGCAGGTGTTCGGTTACTTTTGGCATCATAGCTGACACTCTACAACATAAACCAAGTCATCAATGAGCTACACCTACGGACTGTAAGTTACCAATATTTCTGAAATCCCTACAATTTTCTGAAACTCTTCTATACGGGCAACATTTCTCTGACATTTTTCTTCATTCCAATATTTAATAACAGATTCGAGGACGTCTAGAAGATCCAATGTGCTTTTATTATTTATAATGTTGATAATATATACTACTGTCCTCTATAAAAACATTTTTCCTCAAAGTATCTTATTTTTAGCGAAGCACACATTATATCAAAAAAGGCGGTTTTCTCCTTTCACATTTTACGTTGCACACAGCATGAAATGTGCTTTGTTAAGATTTCGTTGTAAGCAGCCAGTCACTCCCAAGAGAAAAATAAAGGTTTCCTGGCAATGACAAGAAAAGATATTAAGGTAATAAACAAAAATTTATTGGGTTAATAATGACATATCATTTTCTATGTCAACAAACGACTGGGGAAAAAAAGGAGAGAGGGACTTCCAATGATTGAACAAGGCAAACACTTTTTTTTTTTTTTTTAAAGTAATAAACCAATAAAAAATAAAGTAAAAGGGAAGTTTGGGCATTAAAACCATTCGGAAATTTAATATATCCAATTATTTTTTAGCATCCTTTAATTATTAATAGGATTACAGAAGCCTCTTGAGAAATGTCAGCTATGTAAGAATAAATAATAATAAATTAATGAAAAAATACTTAAAGATCAACAAAATTCTTAGTAGTGCCTTAGTCTATCTCAATAAGGTGTCAAAATTTCGAAAACTCAGAAGAGAGGAGGGAGGTTTATTTTCTTAGATAGGGAGGAGAAATCATCCAAATACAGTACACGAACCAGTTATTCCCACTAAACAGTAAGCAGTGCATTGTGATTTGGAAACAGTAAAGGATGTGAAATACTTATAGGGCATCGGAACATCTCTGAAGTTAGCAACAAGTAAATAAAATTTGAAAGAATATTAGTGCTGTCACAGACCCGGGTTTTGCAATCTTTTTTTGACCGCGGAACTCTTCTGCAAATCTCATTTATCCACGGAATTATTAAATCGACCACGTCCAGTTCAAATTTGAAGGCGGGTTGCGTGGATCGCGTCTTCAAATCTAAATCTTTCGCAGAACCCTAATGTCTTTAACTTTAATAATTAACAAAAATTAAAAACAGCACGTGCACAAATTAAATTAGATGACTCTCATCAACCGGTGCAATACCATCACTTTGCTTACTGGAAGCTTGAAGTGGTGGAACCCATGTTTAATCTCCAGAGCTAAGTTCCAGTCAACCCTCCCCATCTCTTCCATCATGCAGTATGACGGATGTCTTTTGAGGTTATGATGGACATCATGGCGAGATCGTCTTCCTTACATTCGAGGATACAGCTCTAAAACGATGTTCGCAGGCCAGCCGCTAGTTAGTACACAGGACTGAAACTATTGGTAACTTTTTAGGAGGCTTCCGGATCAGCTAGTGTATAATTTTGCTACCTCTACTCTGCCAGATAGTGAATGGAGGGAATCCGAGTGGTGTGTATGTGGGGGGCATTGTCGAGGCCACGTTATGTCAAGGATCTGATTATATTCTTACCATGTGTACGCCATATCCAAAAATTTCATTACTTCATGCAGCATGTCCCACCCACTTTTTCTTACTATTGAATACACCATGAATTGTCAAACTAATTGATTAACTTTATCTGCGACAAGATCGATCTAAACCTCCCAAACACTTCCTAGTTCATTTCACATATATACGTGGTCGGTCTCAAATCTAATCTAATCTCAACGGTGTCCATTTCCACTTGCAGGCTGCCAAAACCCCATGCACTTTTTTTGATAGTATCTGAGTTATCGGTTGATTCAACTACTGCTCATCTCATTTCCCCAAATTATTCGCTGAATGATTCCTTTTGCCTCAAAGGTGGTACTTGTGCTAATGTCCGTTCCGATATTCCCTGTCAGAGACTTGGTAATTTGGAATCTCTTCTTTTCGATCTTTGCTGGCTTAAAATCTCTCTACCTCATTCTATCAAATTCATCTACTGTCTCTACCGTTATCCCAACTCCACTAATCACTTGGAGCTCTTTGACTTCCTCTATTTGTAACTTGACTTTCTCCAATTCAATTTTCCTAACAGTGAGGTAATTTTCCTTGGTGATTTTAATGTCACAACTCCAGCTGGCTTCCGTTTTATAGTAACACCGACACATCTGGTCGAGATGCTAAGGCTTTTGCAATTACTAATGACCTTGCACAAATTGTTCATTTACCTACAAGAATACCGGACAAACCTAACCATACAGCCAATATTTTTGATCTTTTTCTCACAAACAACTCTTCTAAGTACACAGTGGAAGTGAGTAGTTCTTTAGGCACCTCAGATCACAACTTGGCGATTGTCTCTTCTCCAATGGAGCCTTTACCTCATGGCTATTCCCAACCACGTGTTGTTTGGCATTACAAGAATGCAAAATAGGATGACCTGCGAGATTTCTTTTCTTCTTTTCCATGGTCGGATTACTGTTTCAAAACTTCTGATGCTAACATTTGCTCAGATCGTGTCAGTGAAATTATTCTTGTAGGAATGGAACCCTTTATTCCACTGATTTTTTTTACTTATTTTACTGATTTTTTTATTATTATTATTATTATTTCATCGCCTGTAAATTTTTTTTTTCGAAACTACGGACCACCACGACTACTGGTGAATTACGATCTAAGACTAATGCTGTCAACAGGGAATGAACACTGTCTTTTTTAGCTTCCCAAAAAAAAAAATGTTTTTTATTGCTCCTACCTACAATACATTCTGCTATGTTTCTTCGCTTTCAAATGTTTATCTCATGCCATCTTTCAGCTATGTGACACCCGCAAACTGAATCGGCACTTTGTGCAGAAAACGCTCGCTATTCATTGATTAAATCATGCAAAAAACTCAAAGGACAAAATTTAACAAAAATTGTAGTATTTCTTTGCCGTCCTCTTGACAGACTATTAAATTTCTTGAAAAACAAATACACACCTCGTTACAAAGTAAATAAAACTGAATACGATGCAGTTAACGGTGACGCAACTAAAAGTCATCACTGAATACTTTAAAACTAATTATTTTTCGAATGCAAACACATCTAATCGTATGACTTCGCTGCTTAAGATAAAATTATAACATTTTTTTTTTTTCAACGCTTTTAGAGCAGTTAATTCAGTGAACTAAAAACAACTGTAAATTTATAGCCCAAAAAAAAAAAAAAAAAAAAAGTAATGGCAGAACATCTTACGCAATAAAACTGTCATGAAAAAAAAATATCTAAACACGTTTTCGATATATCACGACGTTTGAACTTCCAAGAAAATTATTTACTCATATTTAACATAATAAATAAATAATTGCACATCTCAACAACGCAGCACTAGGTCTTCATATTTCAACCAGAAAAAAACTATGGGTGTTTTCTGCTGAAATATGAAGAAAGTTATATTTCCTCAAGTTCACGAAGGGTCTTTGGTTTCTTTCCGGCAGCTGCAGATTCCACACGATGCCAACAGTTCTCTATAGGATTCAGGTCCGGGCTGTTTCCTGGCCAGCTAAGAGTTCTAATGGACCGTTCTTCCAACTATTTTTTTATCTGTAACAAATGTAAACACATTGCTGTCGAACCTCTAGTGCAGAAATGAAGCTAAAGCAACTACAGAAGTGCACTTTTCGCCCAATGACAGGAGCAGAGTCGTCCTGAAAGATGCAGTTACTTGGCATGTTGAAATGGTCTCTAATGGTTGACATCAATTTGCCTTCCAATATAGCCAGGTATCCATTGGCATTTACAGAACCTTTTATAAACTGCATGTGATACGAAATGCACCCCCATATCATTTGGCTGGTAGGGAATTTCACTGTAGACACACCATACAGTCTGGATGGTATTCTTCACCACGTCTACGGCGTGTCTCCCATCAGAGCCATGCAGGTTAATTTCTTCTCATCCCAGAAAATAACTGACTTCCATTGCTCGGAGGTCCATTCGACATGCTCCTTACACCAAATTAATCGGGCCTTTTTCATTTTTTGTCTGAGGAGGGGCTTCTTCTTAGGACGACGGGCTACAAGTCCATTTTTGAAGAGGTGTCTTCTGACTGTTACTGCACTTGCTACCACTCCTTTATGTTCTTCCCATTCTCTTTTCGGCTCAGACAAAGAAACTTTACGGTTTTTAAGGCATAAGCGCTTCAAAACGCGGTCCTGTTTTAGCGTAGAGACTCGTTTGCGTCCGGTTCCTTTTTTCGTATCAGCAGAACCAGTATTCTTGAGTTTGGAAAGAAATCTACTCACTGTCGACTGATTACAAGACACACTATAAGCAATATGACGGGAAGAACATCGTTCCTCAAGTAAAGCAACAATAGCACTCTTTCTTCGTGGCGTCAACTGCACGTAACTCGCCATCCTGACACAAGCAAGGAACGACTGCAACCCTTGCAGAGCGTACTTATAAAGCTGAAAGTAACAGCTGATGCAATATTACGTCCTCAACTACGCGTGTCAATCTTATCTGATGCAATCTGTAAGAAATATTGCCTTATACTTAAGTTATTCGGACGACAATTACAATTTTAAGGGGTGATGCACTTTCTTTGAACATCAGTGTATGCATAATACACCTAATGTCTTCATAATTCCCGTCCGTATGTAATAACTGAAGTCACAATAGACAGGTTTTCATAAAATCTTATGTTTAAGCCTTTTAGAAAGATTTAAAGAGCCATTCTCAATTTCATTAAAATAGCATCAATAGCAAGCTAGAAATTCGACAATTATTATTTCTTTGTCTGTCTCCGCCGAATAACCACAACTCGCCTCCCAATGAATGGATTTTCATTAAATTTTATATTTCGCTCTGTTAGAGCGATATGTAGATCCTTTCCCGAATTTCATTAAACTCGGACCAATAGAAATCCAGCAATTATATTTATTTATTATCTCATTTATTCATTTTTCTCCATACATATCACATAGGCTATCCGCGTACCGTATACTGTAGATTGAAGGCACTGGATATATTATTTACCATGTGCTTGTCGGAAGAATGAATGGGCAATGTGCTGGATGCACAGCAACGCATTTTTCTCAGTTCGCGCATAAAAGTCGTTGCTTCTTGCTCATTTTTCCCTATAAATCATGAATTATTACTATTTGCCTCCTGAAATGTAATACGCATAAAATCAGCACAACGGTTATTCTGTTGTACAATGATGTACAACAGAATAACATAACCCAATTTATACTAGGGAACAATATTCCCTCTAATTTTTCCTATAGCTGCGCTGTGAAGAATTGCACCTGAGTAAAAAAAATTCAGACAAGATTAAATATGTGCAATATTTTTACAAATTGTTTTAATTGTAAGTAGGGACATACATAATAATAAAAAAAAAATTAACAATAAATTTACACTTTACAATTATTTATTTTTCTTGAAATTTTTCTCTTCTGTTCTTTGTAGAAGTCCATACTTTGTAGACATCTACATTTATTATTGCACCATTAGCTAAATGCAATTTGATTCTCATAAGGTCACTTAAATGATCTTCATGTATTCTATTTCGTTTTTTTGTTTTAATTGAATTCATAGTGCTAAATCCTCGCTCGCAGTCTGCACTTGATGCTTGAAATGTTCCCATAATATCTTAGAGAATGGATATGTTACAAAACTCTAAATTTGTAAGTACGATATTTAAAGTGTCATTGAATGTTTTAAATGTTCCAGTTTTAGTTTTTTCGGCAATTATAAATTTTAATTCCGAATATTCTTCTGATATTTTATAAATAACATCACTTTCGTTATTTGTAATAAATCGTGAATAGTTTTTTGCAAGGCGTATCACATTAAGTTTCCCAAAGTCAAAACTATTGCTTTCGTTTGTGATAGCATTAATATCAAATACTTTCCATTCGTTTAATTCATCATCAGGAAATCTGTTATCTAAGTGATCACATACACGTTTGATAAACCGAATTATAGCTGAAGTGTCAACATCACTTTGAATTTTTGATACTTCTTCTTTCACATTTTCACTCCAGAAAATATATTTTCCAAGATATTGGCTTCTTAATTTATTTATTTTAGCTTTAACATATTGATGTGCATCAATAATGTTTAGACAACTTTTTTGTAGATATTTGAAAAGCGATGCAAGCTCTACTAATGCAACATTACAATTAATGATGCATCATTGCAATTACAATTAATGCCACATGATATTGTGAATTTGTCAAAATTTGTAAACAGTAGTTACTAATAGGGTAATTACATTCGTTAACCTGCTCATTGCAATATTCGATTAATATTTCATAATTTTTTACTAAAGCATCAACTGCAAAATGTCTGGATAACCATCAGACTTCATTTAATGGTCCAAAAGTTACAGCATCGTGTTCTGTAACCTGGGCTAGTTCTTCTAATTTTCATTTTTTTATGCTAGACCTGCTAAACATTGTGTATACAGTTCTAAGCAACGTCTCTATATCTTGCATAATAGATACATTTTTCCATGCGTTGTGCAATTCTAAATATTCTCGGTGCGCAACACAATGTTGTTCAGATAGATGTAATATTTCCTTTTTGAGAATTGCTGCTACTCCATTTTTTCCTTCCAAGCATAACGCCTGCTCCATCTGACGTGAACATTACCATCTTTTGAATATCAAGATTATATTCGTGGTACAAAAATTTTATTTTTTCTAAAATGGACATACTGTCAACAGTTTGTAAACTTCGAAATACCTCCAAATACTGTTTTGTACTGAAATATCAGTATTTTCGTCTACAATTAACGTGTGGAACGCAGATTCTCTTATTTCGTTCAGGATATTTTTTATGAGAACAGAATTTATACATTCAACAAATTCAAATGAATAATTTTTGCTTCTCCAATTTTTAGGTATATCTATAAATTTTTCCATGTGTTCATGAATGTCTTGTACAGAGTTCATTGATGCATTCATTTTTATGGCTAATATCACATCATTAATTAAAACCTTAACCATATCAAAATTTGATTTCAATCGTTCACTTCTTTCCTTTTTTATGTTACGTACTTCTACAGTTTCCGTCAAAATACTTAAAATTCCACCTTTTTTCAGATTACGTAACTTGGTAACTGCGTCTATATGTATCTTCTGACTTAGATGCCGTTTTAAATAATCTAGTTTCCATTCTTCCCATTTTCTTCCTGTACTAAATACTCCTGCGAATTTTGCTTCTGCACAAAATGTATACAAGACGACACCATTTTCTTCATTGTATTGAAAAATATCTGCTAGTTTTAGGCTTTGCTTTTTGTTTGATTATGGAATTTCAGCATCAATTTGTTTTAAAAGCCAATCCTTTTTAAATGTTTTGGAAGGCTTTGTTTTATTTACAGTATTTACGTCTTCAATTTTCCTTTTGGACATTTTTTTATCTGAAACATTTCAAAATTGAACGATTTTATTAAGTAATACTAAACATTTTTGGTTGTACATAAAAAAAAAAAAAAAATCCGGATCAGTAGATCCGCCGATTTTTCCACCCACATATTAATATGTAAAAAACTCGACTTTGAAAATTTTCACGATCACAATACATTCCTTATACACTCTACCCCCACACATATTGTGTATGTGTGTGGTTGAGTGGACGGAATTTAAAAATGCTGACCTTCCCTATTATATGGTATTTATAACAAGAAACTCACCTTAAAAACATACAATATAAATTACAACCGCTACAGTCCTTTATATATTCGTAATGTAATATATATTTTTTTCATATAAATTTTTTTCATATAAATAAAAAAATATATTTTTTTCATATAAATAAAAAGCAACACAACTATGCACTATGTATTTGTAAATAAAAGATGTGGGAACATGTCATGCAATAGCGAATCTTATGGCATGAGCTATCCCCCTTCCTATATCCATTCTTCCACTAACACTCCTGTCGGCTGTGTACGCAGAAGTAAAAGCACCGGTGCAACTTCATAGAAATCAGTGCGCGGTCGCGCACGCGCGCAGCTTAGAGGGAACAGTGCTAGGGAAGGCCCCCAACCTTAGACATCAAGTGGCTCAATGTGACGAACACCAGTTGTGCGGACAACAGTTAACACCCAGACATCAAGTGGCCCAATGTGATTCAACCCCTTCCTTCTACTGTTAATATAAGCGCAGAAGTCTTTGCTGTTTTTCTTTGTATTCTTTGCCAGAGATTTCTCTAGCTTGCCTAACTTCCCTTGTGACTTGATTACAGACTAATTTATATCTACCATAGGCTTCTGTATCACCTGATAATTTACATGCATTCCATGCACTTTCCTTCTCTGCCACATGTCTCAATAGTTCATTTGACATCCATTTAAGTCCAAGCATTGAATAGTATTTCTTTGTTGGTATGAAAAGCCTAGTAGCTTCTTTGACTGCTTCCTGAATACTACCCATTTAGAATTTACTTTGGTAACATCATCAGTTGGTCTCACTGCCACAATTTAAAACCTATCTGAGACCTCTAGGTCACCCTTACGAAAGCAAAAGCCTTTCCCTTTACCATTGACAGTAGTTATGTATATAATTAAATTCCACATTAGTACACCGGGATCGCTGCCGTGCACTGGGTCTTTTATCTGCTGATTGATTCTTAATGCATGAAGTATCACTGCTAATAACCAGATAAAGAGTACTGCTTCACCTTGTTGCTTCTCTAATATGCTGCTGCACAAAACAGTCATCCAAGAAATCCACAAAAGTTGCTAGTGTGTGAGTGACCGCCCCACAAATTCCAGCCAACACCTGTAAAGTTAAAATTCCCCATTATGAGGCATTCTGATTTGCTGGCCCACTCCATTTCTCTGTATAGCGGTTTGTTATACTCATCACAGTTATTAGACCTACAACGCACTGCTACTCTCGATTTTGTTTTCCCAGTGCTTACACCACACCAAACTGACCCAATATTGCACCCGTCATCCAAATCAACTGGATACATTGCCTTAGATTTAATAGTCTTCTTAGCTAAGAGCACATAACCCCTCCATCTCTCCTGTCCTTCCTGTATACATTGTCTTCCCCATATTCAAATTCAGCATCACTTATGTCTGAGTGATACTATGTCTCCGCTATTACTACAATCTCTGCCTTTGATGACTTAATCAGTATTTCATAAAATCAAGTTCATTTACAGTGCTCCTAGTATTAGTGTAAATGCAAGTATATACGCACGTATTCATACTCTTAGTTACCCTAACACAACCCATGTATTCATTTGTTCCATTATGACCCAACAGCAGAGCCTGAAATCTCAGGCACCTTGCTTTCCAGGCTGCTGCAGGTACCAATAGTAGCAATGCAAGAATTACTTTCACTTCTGCCTGCGGCTCTAGTTACACTATCAGTCTGTGTATCTCCCCAAGCTAGCAGTTTTCCAACCCACCTATCGCTGCCTCGATACATCAGCAAATACTCTTGGGCCCCTTCTATTCAAGTGTATCCCATCCCTGTATAAAACAGTCCGCTGTTAACAAGCACAGACCACGCTGATAAAAATTCTACCTCATGAGCCGTGCACGTTCTCTGTAGGGCAGAACTGATTCACAAGGCTCTCAACATATACTCCCTCCTATTATGTCTAGGCAGAATTGCAAAAGGCACAAACCTCAATTTATTAATAGGGAATGCAGAATAAATATCAGTACCGGATTTGCTTGCTATATTTCTGATAAAACTATTAGTCGAGAGAGTTCGGAACATAGAGGCCTACATTACATAGTTTAGATAACAAATCATTAATGAACAGAAATTTAAAAATTAACTTGCAGCATTTCGGAGATGCGAAACCTCCTCATTCACAGATACAAGCAGTCCAAGTTAACAAGACATTACGTGTTCAAGATTACAACTGCTGGTTTAACTCTATGGCTAGATATATGCAAGTACAGCAACCCACACAAAGCACAGTCGAACTATGCCCCATTAGGGATTTCTCGCTAATGAAACAGAGGATTCTCTACTAATCACATTACTGTCCCAGTGACGCCATTAACTCAGGTTCAAAGTTCTCCCATTGTGTCAGTTCCGGGGTACCCTATAACAACGTAGCACGACGTTTAATAAAAGTGTTAATGACTTTATTAGAGATTAATGATTAGAGAAAATAAACAATTCAAATAACTGTGTGGCGTCGGGAAAAAGCAAATATTATACATTGGCACTGAAACAAAATAATACACATGAATTATACAAACCGTTGGTATATGCACAACGGACAGTGTGTGAAATTGTGCATATTTATAATGCCGGAAAGATAGCTTCAAACTGAAACATGAAAACAGCGGTCTGGAAGGTAATTGATAGCCCAGTTCCCAGAGTGTAGGAGGCCCCCTCCCCCATTGGGGAGTACTTGTTTTCTTTTTGTTTTGTTTTGTGGGAGCGTTGTTTTTATGAAGCACTTTTTTTTTTTTTAAACAGGTATCCAAGCTAAAATTAGAAGAGTATATTAACTTCTAGGTGAATAAAACTAAATTAATTCAATTAAAAAATTAATTTTTCTTAGTTCAACAAACTTTTCTTTTACGAAATATGGTCAAACCATCACAATAATCTAGATATGAAGCATATTTTCGATCTTTGAGATTAAACTGAAGTATATATTAATTTATAAAAGTGCATATTCAGCTAAAATTTTAGGTCAAATCTGTTTATTTGCTTATGCAAGATGGGTGAACGTGATTATGCAAATATATTTATTCGTTCTGGAAGATGGGCGAATGTGAATGTTATGAACGGGATTTGCTTACATGATATCACATCTCAATTCAACAGCCATAATCTGGAAGGTCTGCAAGCAAAACTGCCAATCAGTTGTGTTATACAACGATGCGTCACACCGTCTGTAGGAATACTCTGCCAAAAACCCAGAAAAATGGCGAAATTGAGATTGGTTGGTTCATCATGACAATTCACCCAATCATGCTGCTCTATCTTTCAGCTTCCGGCTAAGAGCGAAATATCTGTGGTGCCCGACCCAATTACTCTCAAAAACATCTAATAAAACAATCCCTTTTTACAGGTATCCAAGCTAAAAGTGGAAGGGGATATTAATTTCTAGTTTAATAAAAATTCAAATTAAAAATTTAATATTTCTATTTTCACAAACTTTTTTTTTATCGATATATAATCATTTATTGCCACCAACAAGTAGGGCGATACCCCAGTACCATCAAGCTCGAGAGGTGTGTGTAAAATACTTTTTCTGTACACACTTTGTCATGAAGCTACACATCAGGGTCAAAGCGACTAGGTTGACCGTGATGTTGATGAATGAAGAATCAGATCTGCTGTTTATTCTGGAAAGTTTATACTGAAGTTAAGAAGTAACTCTGTTAGTCTTCGGCGGAATTCGCGACTGAAGACGGTCCAGACGTTCAGGAAGTTACTTTGTCAGTGATCACAGAAACAATACGCTATACAGCTTTGAGCCACCAACGAACTGCAGTAGGCACGATTTTAATTTACAGCTGATATCGAGATGACACAATCAGAAGTCCAAGCATTTAACAACCTGATGAAAAAATATTCGGCAGGCATGTACACTGAAGGGCGGATTTTGATATAGCAGGGCCAGACTGTTGATACACAGAGGAATACAGATGGCAAAGTATTTACATATAGCGTTTAGATTATGAGTGAGAGTGTGTCGCACCTCAAACCAAAAGCCTGTTGAATGGTACAGTGAAGTTTTGTGCAATTGACTGAGAGGAGAAATTTAAATCTGGTTAACTAAGGGAATCATTCTACCGTGCAGAAAACAGCAGATTGTAGAAAGGTACGTACTGGGTTTTCGAGGGGTTGACAGAGAGACCAAAAAAGCTCAATACAATCCAAGGAGTCATCAATAAGTTGTTGAGCCGTACAAGACGGACTGAGAACATTAACGGAAGGAACTGGTAAAACCGGAAGAATGTTATCAGCATAAGAGCTGAATATGGGATGACTTGAAAGAAAATAGCCTAAAACAACAAGGCTGAGAAGCTCCTCATCCTCGGGCCAGACACTAGTTCCAAATACAGATTGTGAATTTATGTATGATATCTGCAAGAAACTCTCAAACGTTATATATAAGATTATCGTATGCGTCAGAGATTTGGACTTCAGCTTACTCATCAATACTTCGCAGCATTCATCCAGGCGAATATTGGAGGATCAGATGGCTTGCACGCAAAAGTAACTTTAAAAATGACCACCGTTTCAGCAGTCTTAAACCGAATAAACGTAAAATAAAAGATTGAAGAAGACTAATCGTCACCACAAATCTCATCACTGGTTAGATCAACTTCTATTTCTGGGATATTTGTCGCTGAAAATTGGTACAATACACCTTCAAGCGCTTTTCTGACTGCGTCAGAACTTCAATAAGCTCCACCTAGCTGACGTTTCATTCACACCAGCATGATTCAGGCAGTCCAGAATCTGGATGCAGATTTCCATCAATTTATCTGTGTAAAGTATAAAAAACAAATCATCGCAATCATGCAAGCATTGTAACGCTGACGATTTTCATCACCATGTAATGATCAAATGACGTCATCTGAAAAGTTTTCATTCATTATTCCGCATTATTTTATTTCTAACATCTCTGTATAATTTCGATTTATTTTATGCTGTATGTAGTAGTTTAATGTACTTTAATTATCTTTCTGTAATTTGTCTTTTAACCTCTCTAAATCATGTAAACAGAATGTTCATTTGTTTCGCGGCTGTATTTCAATAAATTGATAAAATATGAGAAGTCTAGAGGCTCAAGATTTCGATGCCCTCCAGCCATAATTCGTTTTCTTTCTTCTTCTTCTTCTTTTTGTTCGGCAATAAAAATTTACTAGTAGTATATTATTTCAAGGTGGAAAAATGCGAGATGGCAAAGCATGTGGACAATTCTGAGCAAAACAATTTCAGAAAGTTTAGTTCAATCGATTCGTGTTTCCACTGTTTATTAGTAACGGTTTGGTTGATGACGGTAGCTTTCAGTTCAATAAATTCTGCTCTGCCCAAAAAGCTACAAGTGGAGTAACCGCTGCCAGTTCTTTAAAAAAAAATCCAAAAAACTGCAGTTATCTAAGCCAACTAAGAAGAAATGAAGTAGACTTCGTTATTTCAATTCTTCTGAAACCAATTAAGTAATGTACGCAGTGCGTTACATTTCCGGCGTGTTCGATTTATTTCTTAAATTGAATTTCCTTTTCCTTTTTCTGTGATTAACAAAAGTGAAAATTAAATAACAAATTATCTTGTTACCAGTTAATTACTAATTTACTGATTTCCTCCAAGATTTTGAATAAAAACTGAAATACAGCACGTACCTCAGATACACTTATTATAGGATCAGCATTTTTGTAATGGAATTTACTAATTTCCTCCTGGAATTTAACAAACATTGAAAAATATAAGCCGTATTTCAAGAATCTGCTCTGATTCATATAATAAAAAACAAATCCATGATTTAAATATTTAGTAAACTGATTTAGAAAAAAAAAAAAAAAAAAGCTCTTCCAAAAAAGAATTTCATACGAGCGAACCCCGAACATTTCTTTTCTGCGCATCCGCCACATTATTCATTTATTTTTCCAATAATCGCTTACAGATAGCACAGTATACAGATGACTTATGTGATGACAGAATTTCACATAGACGAACGGACATGGGGAAGGCAATAGCTGTTTAACCCATATGCGAACGCGCCTAAAACAAAATCTGTTGCTACTATGCTCATCTACAGTAAGACTCCAATTTCTATACAAGAACCTTCAACCTATCACAAATATAAACTTCCTCTGCACTGGAGGGGGAGAAAAAAAAAAACTCTGGAGAGAGAAAGATAAAAAAAGTTTTATCATTCGCTCTCGAAGTTACTTTTTTACTCTTACATCTGACTAATGTTCCTCTGTAAACCTCTCTTTAATTACGATGTTATCCTAAGGAGGGCAGTCAGAATAACCAATGTCCCGTCTCTTGCAAACTCTTTCTATTCCCTGTCACACAAGTATTCAGTTTCCACTCCTTTTTCTGTAGTAGCTTCCATGGATGACGGACTTCTGAAGTAGTATCTATAATTTCACCTGTTCCTTAGAAACCAGTCCGAATACATGCCTCAACTAGCCAACATTCATTCACAGTTCAACACCAAGGAGCAGCACGATGATCCTGTAAGCGTTTCCAACATTTCTTCACAATAATCGTTTTATTAAGTAATAGCTGCAAAGAAAATTGTGGTCGAAATTGCTGCGCTTTCTTGTATCCTTGTTTGGTCACTAAGTAAAATTACGACTCGAAGTCTGCAAGAACGCAATCGCAAAAACTTGTGTAATTTTTGAATTTCGTTTCTATTTCAACTTCAACAAGCCTACTTAAAATTTTCTTGACTACAGACTATTAGAATTTAAAGCCGTCATTAGCTTCAACACTGAAGCATTAATCTTCAACGGGAACAGTACCAACCAATTAAAACGAGACATTTATCCAGAATGCACACTCATACTACTTAAGATCTCTCTAATTCATTCGTATGTGTGAAAGTTGTACCACACCTCGACACTCGGATGTCCGGTGAGCTAATTACCTGAGAACCAGGCACTCCCTAGGTGATACTTAGGAGTCGTTTAGACTCCGTAACTCAACCATAGCATCAGGAGAAATAAGAGTGTCGGTTTATATAAAGGCCCATTTACTCCAGCGAAACGGCTCCTTCTCAGCGATCATTTATTCGACGTAAAGCACCTTTGCGATCTGAGTGGCACACCTTTACCATGTTTCCCAAATGGACCACTAATCTTATCTCAGTTATCGAACCTATAAATAGTTGAGGCTATTTCTTAAGCCCAGATAAAGGACACTAAGAACGTCTGTCCTCCCCTTTCCCTAAAGATCAATTTTAAAAATCTGTAAATGCAATGAATTGAACTTGAATGTAAAAGAAGTTTGGATGTTTTAGCCGCTTGCGTTATCTCTGTGTCATTTATCACTACTACCGTCAGATTTTGGTGATTTGGGAATCTCATAAACATAGGGTTCTGCAAAACCACACATTTCCCCAATCCGCTATAAAACCTAAATTAGCATAAAACATGGAATAACAAATCCGAACACCTTTAGTAAAATTCGAAATCGGAATAGCTGTGTCTCATATTAAATTATTTGCATTTCTTTTATAAAAATAAAATAAAAGTGAATGATGACCGAGATTTGATGCCATCTTTTGTTATATTTACGGACTCTTGAAAAAGAGTTTTTAACAATTTATTCATATCTGTGTTTTTTTTTTTTTTTTTTTTAATTATTTTTGTAGTCGAAAAATAACACAGCATCCGATTGGGTACGTTAGAAGTTAATAAAAATTAAACATTACAAGACGTTTAACATAATGTAATGTTAAATAAATGTGGCCCACGTTAAAATTTAAAATCTTAAACACTGGATTCTACTACTCTACGTGAGCTACTTGGTTATGAATAATTTTCTAAAGATTTTCCTAAAAAAACATATAAATATTTCTATACTCTTCATCAAAACAATAAATAATTAATTCTCTACTTTCAGTCTATCCATAACACACCATCACTATTTTAGTCCAACGTAAAACAGATTAACTATTAGGGAAGGACTGTGGAAAAATGCCTACTCATTACAGTTTCTAATTATACGAAAATGAAAGCAAAAGAAGTCACAAGGCGAAGTGAATTAAATCTAAATAAAGGAAACACTTCTCATACCTTTTGCTGTAAGTTAGTTCATGGTTTGCAGAGAAAGGACAATATATATTGCAAATATCACACTTGGTTCTGTACTGAAAGAACGTACACTCGATGATCACTGAATTGCGGCCACCTAACTAATACTGTGTTAGCCCACCGTTCGCACGGATAAGAGCCGTTTATTCCCCTAGGCATTGACTCCACAAGGTGTCTGAAGACATTCGTAGGGATCTGCAGTCATGCTGCCTGCAAGGCTTTCCACAATGTCGGAATAAATGATGTTACGTGTCCATATGCTTCACTTCCCGTTCCAAAACATACCAGAGGTGTTCAGTTGGATTGAGGTCAGGCGAATTTGGAGGCCCAAGATGGGTGATATCTTCATGGTGTTCTTCGACCCACTAGTGCACAGTGCGGGCCCGATGACATGGCCCATTATCGTTTTGGAAGATCCTGTTTCGCTCCGGGAAAAAATGCAACATGGCAGGGTGCACATGGCTCTTAAGATTTGTCGGTAGACCTCACCAGTGAAACGTTGATCTATAAGCACCAGTGGTTCTAGGTTCTTGCCAGCAAAACATGCCGTATATTTAGCAACCACCGCAACCACACTGGCCCATTCACGTGGCTCCATGGGCACCATACACGATGGATCCATGGATTCGTGTTGCTTGCCACACATGACATCCGTTGGTGTATTGCACTAGGTATTTAAACACATCCGACCAGCACACTCGTTTCTAGTCCTCGGGTGAACAAGCAGCGGGTTGTTGACCTCACCGTATTCGCCATCAACGATGAGGAGAGGTGGTGAGGAGAGGGTGTCTCTTGGGTCG
This sequence comes from Mastigoproctus giganteus, assembly GCF_048544385.1. Taxonomy (NCBI): domain Eukaryota; kingdom Metazoa; phylum Arthropoda; class Arachnida; order Uropygi; family Thelyphonidae; genus Mastigoproctus; species Mastigoproctus giganteus. The sequence continues at coordinate 46,027,134 of NC_143580.1, read as the reverse complement.
TATGCTGTGGAACCCCATACGTCTGAGTGTGCGGCGCATCGTCATTTGTGGGATGTTGTTCTTGCATCATTATACTGCGATGTCAACTGTCACACACTGACCAGCCCCTGAGCCCGTACAATGCGCTGCTCTCTTCAATCACCACGAACATCCAGGCGCCTCCGTAGCCAGGTGGGAAGGAGGAGCAGCAGCAGTGCATAACACACTCTTCTTGATTAGACCGGGGTTCGAGCCCGTCACCACCAAATACGGAGGATGCGGAAAGGTGAGGGAATGACCACCGCATATTCCCGAGCAATATGGCCTTAGTTGCTAATGCTCCTAAAAACCAAATAACAAACAATAATAATAACAACCACGAACATCCACCTTGTGCAATCCTTTACAGTTCTGTCGGCGGGAGGTGATTTGACCCATTTAACATCATTCTTTGTACACTTTAACCACAGTAAGCCGTGAGCAACTGACAAGATGTGCCATTTCCGATATGGAACCACCCACGACGCACCAGCTCCCACAATCATTCCTTTTTGAAACTCTGTGATAGATATCTTTTACTGTAGGTTGTCCCAAAACTGGTAACTTATTAGTTTAATTTTCACAACCTGATGCAAATTACCACTACTCTAGTGTACAAAGGAGTTCTGCTTTTTCCCTGAAAAAGCAGAACTAAGCTATACGGCATTGTCCATTAAGGATGGGGGATGGTCATAATTCAGTGCTGAGTATAATTTTATGTTTATTCGCAAATGAGCGGGTCCAGTCCGACTCTCCGCATGTAATAACTTGACCAGTGGACGGATTTTCATGAAATTTTATATTTAGGTATTTTAGAAAGATTTATTGAGCCAACCCATTTTTCATTACAGTCGGAGAAATCTAACTTCTCAAATTTCCCATTATTTGTGTACATAAAATAGAAGTACATTTCCGATGTTTGGACATTAATAAAGAAGGAAAATTCAGATCAACACCAAATTTTTGAGTATACAGTATATTCTGTTACACTCTGAGAAGGTTTCAGGATCATTTTTTTCCAATTGGACAGTCGGCTCTACCCATAGTAGAGCCGACTGTCCTGTGTCCAATTCGCGGTCTGTTGCTACAAAAAAAAAAAAAAAAAAAAAAACCCACTACGATATAAAAGTACACAACATGAACATGGTTTGTGACTTCTTGAGAAGATAATATGAACCATGGTTTGACTATTTATCTATATATTCTTTCTATCTTTTATATACTATTAGTTGTAATTCATGTAACCTCATATTATTACATTAATTTTTACTTAACTCACAGCGCATTATAAAAAAAAAAAAAAGTCATTATCAATTAAAAACTGCTTACTTAACTTACTATTCTTTAATAGTGTGTTTTATTTTACTACTCCCTCTCGGCTATAGCTGCTTGGCGCTGGTCGGAGCGGATCCCATAAGTTCTACGTATTCACCATATTTTCATAACGTTCGATGTGTTAGCGTCTTCCCAGTAAAGAATTTCGTAGAAAGTCCTCCTACGCCTTTTCTCACCTTGCCCCACAGTTCTTTACACTGAGGCAGGTGCACTGGTGTCTCGCTTACTGAAACTGTGACTGAAATTGCCCTTCCACGTTGAAACGTGGAAGGGAAATTTCATGATCACAAGTTTAATTGTGAGGAAAAAACGGAAAAAAAAAATCTGTCCGCTGTTAAAGCTAGGAATCAAAAGGAATCCGTGACTGAAAATGTTTGCGTGCCACTTGCTTCAGTGTGTGCGCGTCATAACTGGCACGAATGCGTTAATTACCAAACTTGACTATTGGTACGAGAGTGTATGGCCAGCTTTACAGATGCAAAATATTGACTCCTCATAGCCTTGGTTGCTTTAGTGCTTAATACACGCATCATCACATTTGGATAGTCCGCCCCCTCCTTTAAAGAAACATGGGTACGACTTAGCTGAGCGGTCAGCACACGTACATTAATACACACGTTCAACTTGACCATGGTTTCATTCCATGTGATCACAAAACATATTTAATAATAATATTCTTGTCATATTAACTACCCCGTTTAATGTGGTCGTGCAGGAGTATAAAGAGAATATATTTTTATTTGTACACTTATTTGTAACAAAGGTTACTAACAGCCATCCGTGTACACTTCAAATATTACACCTATGAGAGCACTTTATTGATTACTAGTAGTATTAAAGACTATTTGACCAATTGTTCACAAAGCGACAACGAAGTATACCAATTATTTTAACTTCGCACGTTAATCAGAAATACTTCAGAACGATATTTCTTTTAATGTGCAGAAAAATGTACTCTAACGGGGAAAAAACACTGAAAACAAAATTAATTAATAACTTAACACTTAGTGAAAACAATTGCTGTCGTTCCAGACACATAATTATCGAAGAACAGTGTAATAAGTCTTGCATGGATTGACAAAACAATGACTTGATGATCTATCTTCTCGGGAGAAAAAAACACTGACACCTCTTAACAGAATTCTCGTGCTCAGCGCACTCGTTCGATGTATACATCACACAATTAATTATAACAAGTTATACAGTGATTATGGTTCGTGGCCAAGGTCTAAATGGCTTATCACAGTAGGGAACTACCTAAGTGGCTATCCAAAATGCAGCGCAGAGCGCGCACCAAACTGAATTTACAATTTAATGGTTCACCCGTAAGCAAAACTATCGATGAGCGAGTCAGTTCAATCGTATAAGTGACCCTACAGGGACCAAACAACCGTAAACTGCACATTTCAGGCTGGTAAGTTTCCATGACACCGTCACGATCAACTAAGGTGCTCTATTCTCAATCTGCTACTTCTGAGAAATGCAGTCATCCTAATTCTAACGGAGCCCAAAAGCATACAATACACTGTATGCTTGAGCGGCCCTCATTCTAATATGGCTTGATATGAAATAAAAATAATGAATAACATAAAAACATTTGTGTCTGTAATTTACAAGGCTTGCCCTCAGTCACTAAGTGTCACTAAAGACAAAATTCGGATAATGAGCTTTAATGACTATTAGCCCACATAATATGTACTATCTTATCAAAGATATAGCATTCTCTTTCAGTGTCAGAGGACTATTCTTCAATGACCTGCCATTTAATTGAGGACATTAGGGATTTTTATAAGATTTATTGTTGACATTCATTCTCATTCTCTCTCTCTCTCTCACAGTTTTTATGTGCATTCACAAATATGTAAAGTGCCTATTGTCTTCACCACGTCGGTCCGTCCGCATGTAACTGCCAGTAGACGGATTTCGATTGAATTTTATATTTAGGTCTTTACAAATATTTGTTCGGCTAACCCAATTTTAATTAAAATTGGACCAGTTGAAATTTTACAATTTCTGCTCCCGTCCTACCCTACTAGGTTTCGAATTATTTCTATACATAAATGGAATTATGCTTCGGATGTTTGACCATTACTCGACAAGGAAATGTCAGATTGACACCAAATTTTCAATATATGTTCTGTTAGCTCCTGGTGACGTGTCAGATTCGATTCCAATTCGGCAGCACCCCTTAAACAAAATCTATATTAATTTGAAGCGTTGTATTATTATTCGACACCAACTATTCACTGATTTCTGGGAGGTTTTAAGACCTTTCAAGGGCAGATCCAGAATTTGGCGAGGTACACGCGCGGGAAAAAACACACACGTTGGTGACGTCACAGAGAATGAGAAATGCTGATTTTCCTACATACTTTTTAAATTAGAAATTACAGCGGAATCTTAAATCCTCACTCATCTCCGGCATAGAATTACCTGATAGGTGTAGCGTAGACGAGTAATCAAGAGCCAGGGTGCATAAAGTATACGGGCCTTGAATAACCGTGGTTCAAGACCGCGTGATTGCTAGATAATGGTAGTTTTTTGTAATTCTCTCCCTCTCTCTCGTGAACTCATCACGCAGTTATCCCGGAGTATAAAGACAGAAAATTTATTTATTTAAAAACATACAATAAATAACGTGGTATTAATAATTAATTACTATTGAGAGATATGGCACAACCAGATATAGTTGTTTGAAAAATGATTTTAAAATGTAGACATTTTTTTGGTTAACAGCAAACAAAATATTAATGCTAAACAATAATTTAAAATAAACAAGCACATAACTAGTAATGTCTTTTGCCTCAAAAATTTCCCACGTAACGAAATATATACGATAACATACAATACAATACTATTTTACACAATAATTCCATCTTCCTACAGTGTTTCACAGCAAAGAAGCGCAACACTACTTTGAGGTCAATTAAAATAGTTCAGTGAATATTGGGTAAGACAAATCCCACCAGTCTACCTTATCCCATACACCCTTGAATATGTTTTAATTCTTTGAGGGTGGGAAAAGCTTCATTCAGCAGAACAGTTTATATTTAACAGTTACAACATTTGGTATTGACTGAAATAGAACGGAGCTCTTGGACTTCAAAACTGACAGGGTCTCTATGGTAGATTTCAGGACACAGAGGACATTCTTCCAAAATTAGGCTCAGAGCTCAAATTTTCTTCTGTCATTTTCTATTTCTGCAATGCCTTCATCAAATATTTTAGTGCAAGCAATAGTTAAGCGAAAGACGGAGTACTTTTCATTACTTCTGTCCTGAAGTATAAACAAAATCGACGCTGAATTTCATGTATGGCAAAATATAAGAGGATACAGACTGCTTCTCTTATTTATTTATTTTTTTCAAATATACTGTTACTTGACAAATGTTTCTTTACATTTGTCAATTAACGTGCCCGAGTAGGGTCACTGAAACTGAAAGATCATTTGCTAATTTTGATAACTGATCAAACAGGACTTCAAAGAGGTATCGGCCGAACATTAGGTATCCCCACCCTTCCCAGTTGCAACGAACTGGAACAGCAACAGTGATCCTTTTTTCAAAATTTCGGCGCTTATTATAACAGCTACACAAATCTTATCTGATAACTACTTATCATGTGGGGAAATTTTGATAAACACTTCTTGGGTACAATACAGGTTTTAACTCCTGATATAATAAAATCGCGTCTAAAATATAACACAATGAGTAAATTACTTAACTTGTTATCATAACCAACATAGGGAAAGTGTCACCAACAAACCTTATCGATAAAATAAAATATATAAATCTAGTTGGAACATTTGGATAATAAAGGAGTTACAAGTTCTTGCACATGTTATTCAGATGTTCAGGCCGAATCGCTGAAAATCTATAAACAGATTTTCATTACTTCGTCTCAATAAATAGATTTACTTATGTATTTTATGATCGCTTTGTTTTGTTGGATGAAAAACTAACATTGTCTGAGACTGACTAAATTGGCCACGGTGTAAAAAGGCTCAAAAAGTCCTCCCAGCCAGAAAGGATTCGAATTCAGGTATTTTCCACACGGGGTTTAAGGTTCGAGATTGTAACCACTGCGCTAGCCGCGAGAGCATGCGAAATCGCTGGATCGTACACGATCATCGCTGACTGATTTTCCAAGTACTGATCGTTAAGAGATTCACGAGGAAATATTTATATCCGCATAATTCAGTTAAGCAAAATCAATTTTGCATTCTGTATACGCCATATAGTTCTAGTTATGGACTTTATAAGCATACTGAATACAGTATACGAAGCGCAATCGCTTAGCTACACCATTTTGGCCAACTACTATTAAAATATATCTCTTCATAAATACATTCTGAGCGGTTTCACACAACGTCAAACGATGTAATGGATGAAGCCGTTAACTGCATCTCCAGTAAATGCAATATCTAGCAGACAAGTGAATCTGGGGTTTTAACGAAGTTGTGTGGAAAAGGTGTCATGAAAGTTCTTTCCATCATTACACTAGTCAAAGAAAGGGTGAAAAGATGCCTTATTAAATAGCATAAAATGCATTCAATAACAACGCGGGTATTGTATCGTGCAGTGATGAGTGAACAATGATGACAGCAACAGTGGAGCTTAAGTTAGCGGCACTTAGGCCGTCAATGGAAGAAGGAAATATAACTCTACGGGGAGTCGTTGAATCATTTCGTCCGGGTTCTTAATGGAAATCTTGCACAAGAAGGGACGCTATAAAAAGAAGCGCACAAAAAATAATTTCATATAATGCCAATAAGGGGTGGGTTTCGCCGAAGAGGTCTCCCAACAGAACACTCAATATGTCAGGCGGGATGGAATAAACACAAGTCAGCAATCAAAGGTCAAAGCAGCTTTCAGTGGGATTACGTGCAGCATCCAAGAACCGCTAAGAGAACAGGATGAAATTGGGAAAGCCGCTGGGACGAAGCATGTCATAAATTTTTGTTTTCTGAAACTACAGGTCTCACCTCGTATCGAGAACGAAGTTAACCTAATAAATAAATAACGCAGTACTCCTAATGGATACTTATGACAATCATATATGTATAATCACAAAATTCACCAGCGAAACTTCTAAAATAACGCTTAGCCTTTTATACGATATATACAGTATAAGTGACATAATAATGACCACGTACGGTCCAATTGCTTGAATAAATAAAATGCAAAACAAAGGCCCGTAAAACCGAAATATATATTTTTTTTCATTTTTATTACAAATAAATTGATTAGAATTATATAGATCTCCTTCATTAATTAACAATAGATTATACAGGGTGAGGGTATTTCAGATTTATTGCGAAGAATATTCGCAATAAATCTGAAATAAATAACATTGAATAAAATTTAATGCGCATCCATTATGTAATAGATGTGGTGTCGCGCCAGGAGGTGAAAGGTAAAATTCGTTGAATTTCAGAATATTATTTTCTGATGTTTTTAATTAATGGGGCGCCGTATAAATTTTTGCACACAGGGGCTGCACACTCCTGGCGCGCTCCTGTGTCGCGCACATTCAGGGTCTCTAGATGTGTCCACATGTGCACAGTGGCGTTAACGTGAGCACCGAGTTCTTTTGTTCTGGAAAATTACTCGTATTTTAAATGAACATCGTATTCATTTGTCAAGGAGGACTTTAAATGAAATTCACACAGCAAATTTTAGGAAGAAAGACAACATGAATTTTCATCAGCCTAGAGGTAAGCCTAGTGTTTAGATGGAACGTGTTGAAAACAAACAATTCGTTTGCTTTTTTTTGTTAGTTGTTGGCGCATCAGCTTCTCTGGCCATAACGCACCTCCCAAAGTCTTTGCACTACTCTGATCAAAGCCTGAGGCGGGATTCGAACCCGCGACCTTTGGGAATTCGTTTGCAGCGAAGCCTTCACAAATCCTTAGAAAACTTGCAATACGGGTCTTGGTACGATCAGATCTTAAGTAGTCATAAATTCTCTAAGTACCATTGTACAAATCTTTTCTTTTGTATCTATCCAAATCAACGTAGACAAATTGCCTGCTAATTCCTAAGCGCTGGATCAATTTGAAAACGTTAGATTATCTCCTACCCTACTTGTTGCAGTGCTGCAACAGCACATTGTAAAATATTGTATGAAGTTTACACAACATCAAAAGTCATCTCCTCAGGCGCAGAAGTCTAGCGGTCACTTAATGTAAGCAGTGCGTTACATTTCAGAGGCGTCATATTTCCATTTCTTATATTAGAAATGTAAATAACTAATTACTGCACCTTCTTATCAGTCAATTAATTACTAACTGATTAATAACTTCTGTAATAAGTTCTGTAATTTAATAAATTACAATCGTAGTATAATTTTAACTGCAGCGTACTTATTTCTTCCTGGATTTTAATAACAATTGAAATATAACGCGCATGTGACGTTTCTGCTGTGATTAATATAATCTAATCATATTACTAAAAAAACGTAATAATTTATAAACAAATAAATAAATTTTCTGTTCATGCATCTGGACGACCACACGGTGAGAGGAAATCACAAGCGAGAAAGAATAGAAGAAACAGCACATTATGGATTAATGCATTAAGTAAACTGATAACAAAAAGCAAAGACTTATGCGCGAACCGACATTTCGTTTGTGCGCATCCGCCATATTATTCATTCAATGCTCCAATCAATGCACCACAATGAAGACTAGTATAATATCAAGTGCCCCAAATTCAATATAGTATATGGATAGCATTGTGATGCGTATGAGCGAAAAAAAAAAAATGCCCGATTTCTACTGGTCCAATTTTAATGAAATTTGTGATGGGTCAACAAATTTTTCTAAAAGGGCGAAATATTAAATTTCATGAAAATTCATCTACCGGAAGTTGAGTTATTACATGAGGACGGATGGGCAGACGGACAAATAAAGACTGACAGACGAAAGACAACAGGCAGTTTAGGCATGTGTAATAACGTGCCTAAAGAGATCTGAAAGTTGAGGGGAGGAAAAAAACAGTAAATTTATTTTGTTAATCTTAAAAAAGAAACAAGATATTTGTAGAAGACTAAAAAAAAAAGGTGAAAAGCCTAATATATTTATGTCATGATTTTGAATCATGAGCTTATACTTATGACCTTAGCTCTTCGATAATTTATGATATAAAAACAAGGCTCCAAATTGACATGAGCACACCATTCTGAGTCATAGTGGTAATGTCATTCACATACTTGAGTATTACAAATAACAAGATATTTCATTAACGAGCGTCACGAAATTTTCCACTTGGACCTCTGTTCCAAATGCGGTGTCCTTCTTAACACAATAGGTAATAAGAAGTCTGAAAACAAGTACTTTAAAATTAAATCGAAAGAAATAAAATACAGTGCATACACTGATGTGATTAAGAAGTTTAATTTCACACTGGCATTATTCATTGTTTTGTAGTTTCTTATAAAAGTAATGCTCGTGTAACTGGCAACTCCCAATCCTCATTGATGACGGATAGCTGGACTTGTACCGCACAAAGAATATATTAATATTGCAATTAGGAGTCTGCTACATAGTTCTGCAAAGTTCAAAAGTTCCATCTGCTACAAATTTCAGAGAGTTACAGCAGTAAAATCAGTTAAAGTTTTCCGAATCACGTTAGAGCGAAGGTTTGAAATCAGATAAATATTTTTCTTCTCAAAACTGTCAATTCTGTAGTAGGAGAGGATTGGTGAAATTTCAATTAACAGTATAATTGAGCTGCAATATTTCAGAATGAGTTAATGAGAGAAAGAATATGTGAAATCAATGAAACGGAGGTCCGTTTCATTGATTTGGAATATATCGTTATAAAGGTTAAATATCCGCTTTTAAGAAACATAAGCATAAAATGGATAACTTCGGATGAAGGGATCTGAAGGTTATAAATGGATAATTCCTTTCAGGACGCCCAACAATTGCAGAACTCACTACCTTTGTATGTACATATTATACGAGATTACGTTAGCCGGGTATTTTACTCGACTGTTTCAGTGATGGCTGAGCAATGAAGGCCAACAACAGCTGCATACACATCGACAATCGGTGCTGACAACACCAACTGCACCGACAGATAAATTGATACTGTCGCCATCGCAACTGCACTAAACTGTCCATATTTCCAGTGAAAACGAGCTCCTTTTCTGTACGGCTGCTGTGGTTGCGAACTGGAAGGGAGAAGTAATCGCCTTATCACTCCAAGTCAGCAGGTCTAAAGGCTAAAGCAACGAGAATCAATTTGGTACAGAAACACAAATGGCCTTTTTTTCCAATGGCATTAGCAGAATACGCACAACAGCACACGCCACTGAGGTCACCATTTACCCTTTTTCTGTCAATATTTTTATAACCAATGTTGATATTATTTTTCAGAGAAATATGACAGAGCACCTCAAATTAGAACACGTAAGTGAGAGCATCAACTGTAATGTTCTTCCTTTAGGAATCAATAATAGAACCCATCCTATATATTTCAAAAGCAAAATACATAACCTAAAGAATTCCTTTAAAGTTCTTAAGAGGAAAAGAACTCTAAAATGAGTTCTTTACATCTAAAGCATAAGCAATACCGACTGACTATTTGTGACATGCGAAATTTGAGGTTTTCTTCAGCGGGTGGGAGGAAGGCCTTATTCTTTTACAACAGTTTGGCGGAGGAATATATGAATTTCATTTCTTATTTTATTTCCGTCCGTAATTGTTTTCCCATGTCTCATCAACAGCAGCGTAAAAACTTCCTCAGTGTGTGTGTGTGTATATATATATATATATATATAAAAACTCAGAAAAGTGTGAATCTCAGTCGTTAGCCTCCCATGCATTGTTAGATCATCGCAGCGTCTGAGGATATTAGAGCGGATCTGATTACGGAACATTAAAATGATGCATGTTATGTCAATGTTTCTCAAACAGCATCCGTGTATATTTGGGGGTCCACGAGGTCCACAAATAATTCCTGAAATTCCTTATACTCGCACTGAAATAATTTTTAATATAGAAACAATTCTGCTAACTTTGGGTGCTATGGAAAATTTGATGCGTATGGGGCAGGGAGTTCTTACGTCAAAAAAGTTTCAGAACCACTGCCTGCTAGTGTAAACTGGTGGATTAAAATAACCAAGTTTATATTCCACAGCGTGGATACAAATGGTATTTCTGGAACTCACAGTTGGTTAATTAAGCGAACTGTTTAGTCCTTTGAGAAACAAAATGCCTGGCTGAAGTCGATGGGTAGTATTTATATAGAGGATTCCATGATTCCTTTGTTGCTAACTCAGAATGGAAAAAAATAATGAAAATAAATGACAAAAGCATGCTAAATCAATATAGAAATGTTTTAAAACCATGATAGCTCTGAACGTGAGGTAGGCTACAGTCACCCCCCCCCTGTTTGGGTTAATATTCATATGATTATAACTAATATAATTTGAGTGAGGCTGAACAGTTGTTTATTGCCATAAGCACCGCAAGTGACCTAGATCGAGATATTGAGGTTCTGATTAAACTCTTGTACATTTTTGATTTGTTTTAATATAAATAAATAAATTAGTATTTATTTTTAAATACTAATAATATTTTAGGGCAGAAATCCTCAAACTATATAAAACTCAAACTATGGCATTAGTTAGCGTATTTGCACCATTACTACATAGTTGAATTTTTTGGATAAATCGAAGTTGTACATTGGCATCACTGTGACATCTCATATTGTGAAATCCTTCAAAATGAGTTGCCCTTCTTATACTTCCCTCATTAGAGAAGACTATTGTTACTTATTGTCAGTTGAGTATCACCCCTCAGACAGTACTGTTTCGAAGCTATTTGGCTTCTCATCATCTGCCCTAAAATATTATTAGTCTAAACACACCTTTGGGGGTCTCTCATACTGTGTAAATAAGTCAACTGGGCTGTAACCCTTATACCTCTGGGTCCCTACTCGCTCACTGATGAGAAGCCAAATAGCTTCGAAACAGTGCTGTCTGAGTAGTAGTACTCAAATGAAAATAAGTAACGGTAGTCTTCTCTAATGGGGAAGCGTTACTTATTTGAAGTATAAGGAGGGCAACTCGTTATGAAGGATTTCACATTATGAGATGTTATAATAATGATGCCAATGTACAAACTTCGGTTTTTTCAAAAAAATCAACTATGCAGTAATGATACTAATGTACTAACTAATGTCATTATTTTTAAATAGTATAATTTATATATTTTTAAATTACAGTTTCTGGTTCAGCGGCATCTAGGGCCATAATCCAAATCCATGTTTCTAGAAGTAAACAAAAAAAAGAAGGGTTAAACTGTTATAAGACTTGCCACATTATGAATAATACACTAACAAGATGGAGGGGGAGTACATCATCATAAAAAGACAGGTGTTAAAACATGAAAGGTAGGCTATTTCAATAAACCAACAAAACTTAAAAACAAAACAAATTACCGGTAATGGTTACAAGCTGTGCAAGTTCATCAGTTGCAAAAAAAAAAAAAAAAAAAAACCCATCAAATTGCCAGTTAAAATCTGCTTGAAGGAAGCCAACTAAAAGCTCTACGTCGTTCACTAATAAATTAGAGCTGTTGATTAGCACATTTTCAATCATTAAATTAACATTGCACTGTTCATAACAAAAGATAATCCTAGGCTCTCGGGAAATAAGAGAGCGTGGTGTGGCAAAATTAAAAAGTTCACAAACAAGCTTCGCATAGCCTATATGAAGTCCAGTCAAAACAACCTCCTCCCTACAAACTTTACGCAGAAGAACCAAAGCATGATCACGGGTTTTTGATATGATTTATTTAATCCCTTTCTGTGCTATACTGTCTGCCTAGATGAGAGACGGTTTTTAAGAATCATCTGTGGGAAATTAGTATAACAAAATGTGCTGCGTTGTTGTCTGACCCAATGCGAAGAAAGCTGTGTGTAAAGGTGTCAGTCTATTCTCTAGACCTCGTGTATTCGATGGCTGGCTTCACTATTTTTCTGGATGAAATTCCAGTTTCCGGGAGGAAAATGAGTATAGCTCTTACAGAAGATCAACTCGGCCCGATGTGGAGAAAAGGAGAAAAGAGAGGGGAGGGGAGAAAAAAGAACTGTAAAAATTCCTTCTGGCTTCACGAGATTGAAACTCAGTGCTATCATATGAGCAGAGAGCTAGCACGCACCCTGGGCAAACAGTCACCGCAATGGCTCACATTTCCTCGTGGGGAACCCAGATTCCCACCACAGGTCCCCTTCACAATGTTCCTGCCTGAGGCATCTGGTGCTGACATTATGAGAATTATAAAAAGAATGCAGAATTATTCAGATACGACAAAGGAGTCAATGTTGACCAAACCGTATGCAATGAAGCCAATAAGTCAGTACACAAGAAACACCGCATTACATGTGTTGCAATGCAAGTATAACAGTATGAATCTCTTCAATATATCTCTATCTCTTCAATATATATATATATTAGGGTTAGTATCTATCTGGAAAGGCCCTAAGCCGAATTATGTCTCAGATTTCGAATTAGCTAAAACTCTGTAAATTGAGCGCAAAGTACAGCAAAATGCTGCTGGTAAGTAGATGGTAGAGCAGTTACCATGCTTCAACTCCAAAAAGAGAAATCACAAGGTGAATAGCGAACATTCCAAAATGGTTGTGGCTGCCCAGTTGACAGCACAACATGCTCTACCGACAGATTGAGATCATCAAAACACCCAGCAACTCGGATGCTCAAAGGTCGATTAGCTGTACGGTTGGTGACATAAACATTTACCCAACATGGAGAAAAGCAGGTGGTTACATGACTGATCTAGTAAGTACTTCTGTTTGAAGGCAAATCGTAAAGACAACGGAGCACGTAACTGGAAGAAGCGGGAGTGCAATAGCACACACTCTTTGAGTAGGCTGGTGTACAAGTCCCTGACTGCCAACCTGCACTGGACCAGGGTGGCAGATTATAGTCCATTCCCTCAACATGACTGGTTGAGGAGGTCTACAGCCAGCAATGGATTGACAATGGCTGCAGATTAATTATAAACGGAATAGTTCACGGAAAAATCCCATTCTCTTCATCTTAGATCGGCGAAATATATCACCTGTTGAAGAGGCCTTCAAAAATTCCTGAATACTTTGAAGGGATTCGAATAGATCCGGACCTATTACAGTAATTGTACTAAAAAGTATGTTGTGAGTAATTTTAAGAAGTTTTTATTAAACAAATACAATAGAGTACCACGCACAAAATGTGTATGTATTATGAACTGTACTACAAAGTACCCAGTCCAGCTATTCCACGTTAAAGAGGTGGACTGGTTCACTTTAAAAACAAATTTCTAAATACACCTACCAATATTTTTTTTTTATATATTACGTTATTTTTGTTATTATTTATAGAGCACATTAGCATTCGAGGCCATAATGCACTGTTATATTTCGCACAAAGAGTTTAGGTTGTTATACTTAAGAGAAAACTTTTCCAAAATATTAAAATAAGTTCAAGCAGATACATAATTAATCATGACATTCGAATGTCATAGGTTTTGTTTTCCAGTTTAAGCACGAGTTAAGAGTTCATTAGCTATATAATGCACGTAAACAATTTAGAAGTTTGCATTCTACCCTCAGATGATCGAAGTCCTACTATAAGAAGTTTGTTATAGATGTAAAAAAAAAATAATAATAATAATAAATTGCGTCTGATTTCAGTCTCTCCTACACGAGCTATGTTATTAATCGCGAATGTCGGTAAAAGTGAAAATCGTATGCATTTCCGTAAAAAGCATTGGTTAGTTACAGCGTGTATGTCGTTAGAAATGGTTACAACCTACTGGAAAGGTAATAAATCATTTGACGTACGTTATACATCTGGAACGAACAACTGATGGTACTCTTGTCAAAGGCGGCACTCGAGACGGTTTCATTTAATCATCCCAACAAGCCAGTACTACCAACGTCACAAGCCACCCATGTCTATGTTCTAATTTCATTTCATAGCGAATCCCTTCCCTCTGAACTCATTTTTGAAAAATAACAGTTAGTTTCAAAACATATTGAAAATAATCTTTATCTCAAAAATTCACCAATAACATCCAAATTCCCACACCAGAGTGAACCAGGCACACAACCCTCCAACAGGTTACCAAATCCCTAATATACACGTTTGGAAAGAATATTTCAGAATGCAGACGAGCTGGAAAGGATATCAAGAAGAAATAGAACGGTTTAGATAAAAATTGGGATTCTTATAGAAATAAGCTCCACTTGTGTGAAGCGCAGTCTGCAAAACCAGGCATCTTTGGTGGCATCTAAGCCTTTATTTGGTTAAAGCTTTATTATGTTGAGGAATTAATTAAACATATATATATATATATATATATATATATATATATATTTGGGGGGCATACAAATTAGGGGCTTCGGATTAAAAGAGGGGGGGGCAACTTTGTAAAAATTTATAAATATCTTATATAAATACAAAAAAGAATTAGACAAACATTTAGTTAAAACAAGAAACTATGAACAATAAGGGTTTTAATTATTATGATTATTTTTAATGCTGATGATATATAAGTTTCGTTTGCTTGTATTATTCCGCTAGTACAGTGTACTAATACTACAGCAGATACTGTACACAGCGGTCGCAAGGTACACGTGACCAGGAGCTCACCGGCCTGTGATTAGTTACCCTGGTTATGCGATCATGAATATCGAATTGTTCTGTTAAAACTATGTAACAGAATGAGTAAAGAATTTTGCTGGAATGTTCACAGATATTCAATTCATTGGAACAAATCAAAGCTTTACAAATCCTTGCTGACTGTTATGAATAATACATTTTCATCAATTAGTTTCTGTGATCTATGCCTAGGAATCGATTCATACAGTGGCTTAATATACGTATGCTAATTAATCTGTAGTTCCCGCAACAGACATGTCCCTAGAATTGGAATTAAAGGTATCCTCAGGAACTACAGCACGTAATCAATACTACGGGAATCAATTAAGATAATTAATATAGGCAATGTTTAGCTATGCACGCATTTCCAATAAATAAATCTCATTTAAGTAGCATTCGATTTGCTGTGCATCAGTAGGAAAGGAACTATGTAATCATTATTTTATGCAGTATAAATCAGGAGTCCCTCATGAATATTTTAAATATATGTACGCATATATTTGAAATATTCACGAGGGACTCCTGATTTTTTTTTTTTTTTTTTTTTTTTTTTGTGATAGATGAAATTCACGAGTTCATGGGTAGTAAATGGATGGTCACTGCACAAAATAGAAGGAACTGGAAAGTTGTTGGAGAGGCCTTCATCCTGCAGTGGATTGAAAATGGTTGATGATGATAGGCTTTGGTTCTCCGTGACAGTATAGCGGTCTGGCCACTTGTCACTCGTTTGGAGAGGCTTGGGTTCGATTCTTGTCGACCACTAGAGGACTCTAAAGTCCTCTTCAATCGAGACTGTAAACAGCCGATAACATAATAATAATTTAATCACATGCGCAATTTTTTAACTTTGATTTCAGATTTGATGTACTTGATTGATTAAAAATACAATTATTGACTAATACTCCTTACAGCAAAAATTTACATTTATTTCTTCAAGTGCTACATACTCGGGCGAAATCCAGACACGTTCTTTCTCTTTAAGATCCAATAAATGACGGTGTCGATTTCGGATGGCCTTGGTTAAGCTTGAGTTTAATACAGCACATCTTTCCTCTCTTACTGCTTTCTACATGCTTCTAGCCCAAAAATAAGGCAGCTGCGTACCGTTGCATTCACCATCAGCTTAAAGATGAGGAATAAAAAGAGCGGGATGTCGAATAATTATAAAATTCTGATTGGGATGTCGAATTATTTTTCGATATCCCACCCAGAATTTTGGAAAGCACTGAAGTAATTGGTTAACGCGTACCACTAGTAGACAGGATGATTAGGCAAGCCCACTACGTCTAAAACACTTCGGGCATGATGATAAATTCGCAACCTTTTGTTGAGTGATACCTGGGAATCCACCGTTTTCTCTTCAGTCACTAACTGAAAAAGGTTGTCATTATTCCATCCTGCATTATACCAACTGGCACACAATAATCCTAGCCCATCATATATCAACATTCCTAGCTGTAATGGTCATTTTTGTTACAGTTAGGAAATGAATAGTAACCTTACAGAACGGCGGAAACTGCGAAAATGAAACCTTGAGTGATCCACGACAGCTGACTGTAATGTCTATCGTGCTCATAGGATAAAGAAAGATAGCACAATTATCTGGGACTACAATAAAGAAGAAAAACGTGAAAGGAAAGAACACTGACAGAGAATGAAGTTGCATTGCAAGCTGCAGTGCATGAGTATAAGCTTGCTGTAGTAGTAGCAACAAAACTTTATAAGGAAAACAATGTTCTGTTTATCCTCCTACACAAACACAATACATCAAAAGAGTTTACAACTAGACTATTTTTGGATAGACTGTGGGCTCGAACTACGGTCAATTCAAATACATGTACTACTGCACTCGCAAGTTGACGCGACATGTGGAAAAAATATACAAAAACGGAGAAGAATCAACATTATCCCACTATCAGTTTGAACTTCCGAGAATAATAATTTCCTTATTTGAACATACAATTTCAGTACGTGGAAAGAATATCTGCACCCCGTGACAACCACAGCAAAACAGGACTTACATAAAGAAATAACACCGCTATTTCAGATATAATTAATGAACTAGGCCTGACGTAGCCGAGTGGTCAAGGACAAGAGTGCATAGCCCTCGTTCCTTGAGTGGACCGGGTTTCAAGCAAATGACTACTAAATACGATTAATATTTGTATTGACGATTTATTGTAAACTCTACTGACTTCCTTGTCGTGCCGGAGTATAAACAGAAAATTTAATTTAATTTAACTAACAAAATAATATACAGGGTGTTTCAGTTAAACGTTTCAGAACTTCTAAGAGGGGTAGGGTACATCCTGACAACTCGAAATCATATAGCAATGTGGGGTCGGAAATGCTCTCCTGAAGCGGTGTTGTACACAGAAGCACCATAAAGAAAAGAGACCGTAAGTGAGAAATCGTTTTAATAATACATGAAAAGAAGCAAAAGGTACATGGATTAAAGTAAGTGTTCGAAGTTTCTTCCACGGGCTACAATGCACGCCTCACATCTCCGACGCATGGACATCCGAACATTCTGGAATACTCCAGGCGAATTTCGAATTTCTTGAACAAGAACGCCAAGTTAGTAGGATGGATGATTACACGAACGCAGAGTTAGCCGATATGCATTTGGCGTACGGGGCTGCAAATTGTAGTGGGCCAGCCGCACAGCGTTTGTACGCGGAACGATATCCGACGAGGCGTATTCCCAGTCATAATTTCTTTGCAAGACTGCACCAGAGGTTAGCTGAGAGAGGTTCATTTGAAAGAGCTGACAGGGACAGGGTAAGAACAGCACGGACTCCAGCCGTCGAACAGAATGTGCTGCAGCATGTACAGGGGAATCCAAGAACGAGTACACGAAGTCTAGCAAACGCAGTCGGGGTTTCCCATTGCAGCGTCTGGAGGATTCTACGAGAACAAGACATGCATCCGTTTCACGTGCAGCGTGTCCAAACACAGCAACCGGAGGATTATGCACCTCGTATTGCTTTCGCACAGTGGTACCTTGGAAAATGTGCTACAAATCCCCTTTTTCCTGCTGAAGTGTTGTTTTCCGATGAGGCATCCTTCACAAGGGAAGGAATTTTCAACACGCATAACGACCATATCTGGGCGGTCGAGAACCCGCATGCAATACGACGTCGTGCAGCACAGATTCGATTTTCGGTCAATGTATGGGCCGGTATTATGGGAGATCACCTCATCGGACCTTACCTGTTACCGTGTCGTCTAACCGGACCTATCTACTTGATCTTTCTGCAGCAAGTATTGCCACAACTTTTGAGAGATGAACAGATTTCTGCATCGACGCAACAGACAATGTGGTTCCAACACGATGGAGCCCCTGCCCATTATAGCGGAGATGTTCGTAACTACCTGGATGTCACATTTGGTCAACAGTGGATCGGACGTGGTGGTCCCGTGCGTTGGCCTGCTCGGTCACCCGACCTATCATGTCTTGATTTTTATTTCTGGGGTCATATGAAATCGCTAGTTTATGACACCCCTGTTGACAATGCTGAGGAGCTGGTTGCAAGAATCGCAGTAGCTGCCGAAGAAATTCGAAATTCGCCTGGAGTATTCCAGAATGTTCGGATGTCCATGCGTCGGAGATGTGAGGCGTGCATTGTAGCCCGTGGAAGAAACTTCGAACACTTACTTTAATCCATGTACCTTTTGCTTCTTTTCATGTATTATTAAAACGATTTCTCACTTACGGTCTCTTTTCTTTATGGTGCTTCTGTGTACAACACCGCTTCAGGAAAGCATTTCCGACCCCACATTGCTATATGATTTCGAGTTGTCAGGATGTACCCTACCCCTCTTAGAAGTTCTGAAACGTTTAACTGAAACATCCTGTATAGATAACATTAAATTGATTCTTATTGCAGTATAGCCAAAATTAACCGTATTTGAATTTAGTGAGCCACACTTTTCAGAAATTATTTTGCTCTAAAAGAATTTTGGTATGCAGTCTTTCCCTTGGGTTTAATTTAATATGATAAAGTTTAACGGCTTAATATAATAAATTATTAATGTACCTAGAAAATGTACCCTAAAATGCAATCCATTTCAGGCGTGTTAGTAAATAGTAATAATTCATGATTTATAACAACAACAAAAAAAAGAGCAAAAAAAAAGGCAACGACTCATCATTTTTGGGTTCATTTTATTTTTCGTAATTTTCAAAGTTTTACTAAAATAAAAATCGTTTTATGAGAAAATTTCATTTTTGTGCATCGCCACTTTGCCCATGCATTCCTAAATTTCCGGGTTTCTATTGTCCGATTTAATAAAATTTGGAAAGGATCGACAAAACGTTCTAAAGCGCGAAATATAAAATTTCGTGAAAATCCATTCAATAGGATTCGAGTTATTACATGAGACGGACAAGGAAATAAATAGCTCCCATTTCTATCCAACTACAAATATTACATGACATTATAGTAAAATATTTAAATATTCAAAAATATTAAAAGCATTATATTAAAATAACATTAAAAAGGCTAAAAACAGATGTACAAAAGTGATAGAAATAAAAAATCAGCTAAGTTGGAAGAATTAAAAGTAACATTTGTACTTAAGGCAAATGCTGCTGAAACAGAAACAAAAAGCAAAACTCAGAAATTTTTTCTATAAATTCCTCAACTTGTTCAAGTATTCTTCTCGCACATCTCGTTAAAGTATAATTTTTTTTTATTATACTGAAATTGGGAGTAACTAAAAATCTTTATTCCAGTAATTTCTGATGGAGATGCAGCTTCTCTGTAAAACGTTTTGTAACTACTGGTTGATACAATGACTCCCTCGCTCACCGAAGCAGTTCCTTTTTTAGACTAAACTATGGCCACCCCCCCATCTTCCCCCTAATGATGCCAACTGCAACTTCCAGGTGACTAGCATCCTGCATTCTCATGTAAACGTTAGCGCAAGCAACTGTAATCAAAAATGAATCTGCAGATGAAGGGGAAAAAATGAATATTCGCGCTTAAGAAAAAGACGTTACTGCTCCAAATCCTAAGTGTTTCAAAGGTAAACTAACTCTAAATAATCGTAACCAGAAGCGTGGCACAGATAAGGGGATTAAACAACTGACGAAATACATAAATTGGGGACACCAATAGAAGGAAACAATGAAACTTTGAAAGGTTTTATTACCAAACTAATGGTCACATAAGAAATCAAAAGCAGAATTTCAAGTAATGTTGAAATCAAACGACTCCGAAGAAAATAGTAACCAAAAGCGCATAAATACAGAGACAATTACTGCATTGCATTCAGTGGCATCTTTAGTATTTTTTTCTTCTAATGAAAGCACGTGCAGAACTCTCTGGAGATGCAAAACTCTGAACATGCGACGCTGCATGTTTCACATGTCTGCTTTCAAAGGGAACAGAGCCGGACAAAAAGAACAAAAGAGATCTGTTGTTGCTGTAAATGAAATTTGAACATGCTTCACTGGTCGCTAATGTTATCCCATCTCGATATAGATTTTTATTTGAATAACAAAATACGATATTATCCTCAGATGCTTATTTTGTACAACACAAACTTTCTGCAAATTGTGACACAACAGCATTTCAGAATACAAAAGCAAAGTAAATACAGTAACCATAAAAGGATGGTTTGTCTTACTAAATCACAAAAAATGACAAAATCTACTACAAATAAGGTTTCATTCAAACAAATTATTAACTTAAGCATAGAATATCCAAGGAAATTATTAAGAAATGAAAAATTTAAGAAAGAAATTAATAACAGAATGATGACACATATTCAACAGACACATCTTAGACTAAGTAATTCTTAATTTCTCCTCTTTTCACCCGCTAAGTTTGTATTTTGAGGATCACTGTTGTGTGTGGCAAAGTGGAGATGAGGGTGGAACAATTGCATGTGCGTGCGTGCGTGCGTTAAGTTGTTCCATCTTTCAGTGGACATGGCCAGCGGAAGAAATTACGCACTAATAAAAAAAAATTATTTTATTGAGGCTTTCTCCCCCCACTCCATTTGTTTAAAACAAATGTTATGAAATTGAAATAATAATTTGAATTGGAAACTAAATACAGGCATAAAGTAAAAGGCCTCTTTTTAAAGACCCCAGCCATTCATCATTGCTTGACGAATTTCACAGCACTTATCATATGAACACTTTTTATAACGTACGACATATGTCATAAAACGTCACGCGATAAAATTTTGCGTCAAACTGAACGAAAGCTCGACATAAATGTCCGAAAAGTTAAAAAGAACTTATGGAGATCAAGCTTTACCCCGAGCCCAAATTTTCCGATGGAACAAGGCCTTTTTGGAAGGGAGTAAAGCCAAAGCCTGTTGTTCCAAGTCCTGTCTCGGAACAACAGAGGAGAATATGGATAGGGCAAGGGCTCTGTGTCTGACAGACGGTTGGCATGAGATTGATGGCAGAGAAGCTGAACATGAGTCACCGAGCAATCTATGACATTTTAACAGAGCATTTGACCATGCACAAAATTTGTGCGGAAGCATTGCCAAAAAAAAAATCTCACTAAAGAGCAACTGCCTCGACCTTCTCTATCGTACTGGAACTGAGCCAGAGTTCCTTTAGCGAGTGATAACAGGTGACAAAACATGATTTTTGAGTACGATCCAGAAACAAAAAATAATAAATAAAATAAATAATTAATTAATAAACAGAGCGAGAAATGGCACACAGCAAAATGGTCACGCCCAAAGAAAGCACGAATGAGCAAAATCAGGAATTAAATCGATGTTCATCGTTTTTTTTTTTTTTTTTTTTAATTAGTGTGGAATGGTGCACAGAGTTCGTACCTCAAGGTAAAACTACCGATCACATTTTTTACCGAGAAGCTCTTGAACAGCTATGGAAAAGAGTACTACGCGTTCGCCTGAAAAGGCCTAAAACTGGATTTTGCATAACAACAATGCGCTCTGCCACTGCATGATATCTGTTACGCAGTTTTAACCTCAAAAATTATTCCATTGGTCCCGCAGCCACCGATTTGGTTGCTTTTTGTTTTATTCCCAAAGATCAAGAATTGCCTAAAAGGACATTGTTTTGGGACGATCGACAAAATCCAGAGTAAAGGGCGCACTGAAGAACCTCACAGAAGACGACTTTTAGCACGGCTTCAAGGGGTGGAAGGAGCGCTGGAGTCTATGTGTAGCTTCCCAAGGAAGCTACTTTGAAGAAGAGAACCGTCGGTTATAGAAAATTTTACTATAAAACTTTTTACAAAATCATCTCATTAATTTTGTGACAAACCTCGCATTTCATTTAATACAAATTTAAACTTATAGAAATATTATATTAGTTGCTTTAAAATTCCAGTACATCGATATCGCAGGTTACCATCAAAGACAAGTCTAAAATCATACTACCCATTTTCACAGCAACAGCTTTGCGGTAACCGAAATAAAAAAAAAGTTAAGTTCAGCAGGGGTTCAGAATATTCAAGCAATTTTACTCAGTCCTTTATTTCTTCAGATTAACAACCGAAAACTGTTTATGAAGATTAGCATTCATTCGGTCGAGTCCTCAAGAATGCATAAAGGAACTGTTTCCACTTTATATGCTA
Organism: Mastigoproctus giganteus; assembly: GCF_048544385.1. Lineage (NCBI taxonomy): Eukaryota > Metazoa > Arthropoda > Arachnida > Uropygi > Thelyphonidae > Mastigoproctus > Mastigoproctus giganteus. Next base: position 46,004,530 of record NC_143580.1, on the reverse strand, counting down.
GTAAGAGCTTTCTGGCTTTTGAATGTTCAATAATTTAAATTTGAACGAATAAAATAATGAAACTTTGAACAAAAGCAGGCCTTTATTTTTGACTTTTTATATAATTATATAAGTTAATTAATGTATATAATAGTGTGAAATGAATGTACCCCATTCTAGAGTAATGTTCTTACAAGATGAAACTTTGTATTTACGCTAAAAATAACAATAAACAAAACCTATTAGAAACTTCATATCTATCCTGATCAGCAGATATGGAGGTATATTCGATCTGAATCCAGCTCGTTAAGAGCCGTGTATGGAAGCACCTTTCTGATAGTTGTTTCACGATACCACAGTTTATGGAAGAAGGCAGATTTCTCATGGGCATACCCAATTCTGAAAATTCAAGTACAATGTACTTCATCTACGTTGAAAACCTGTCCTCGATCTTAGCTCACTAAAACTAGCTGTATTTGTTAGCCAAGATCGAGATTAATCACTAGTATTTAAGATTCTCAGAAACTAGTATTTATATGGAAATATTTTCAAAACACAACTAATGAATGTGAGGTAGTCTCAGTTGCTGCTGCTGGTTTTTAGATGCATCAATATAGACAGCCATATAGAGCCATGTGTGTGGGAGGGGACCCCCGGGCAGATTTTCTTTTGCGGGTTTAAAAACTAGGAATAACTCATGGGGGAAATCCTAATCCCTCCTCCCGATATCAGTTAAACTACAGGCCCGATTGGTAGCCTTTAGAAATGACTCCAGTCTACAACGGGACTCAAATCCAGCCTCTCCAAACGGTAACAAGTGGAGAAACCGCTATTTCCTCATGGAGGCCAGTAATCTCTGAAATAACAGCATAACCACAGTATCTCCTCATCACGAACAACTGAATATTACTAAGATCAACTAGCTTAATAACTAACCTTTGACTTAAAAGGTTATTAATTTGATGGAAAAGGCAGTCATATGCGTGAAGCCGTAGGCTAAACAGTTTTTATTATCAATCATTCATCACTTCATGATTTAGGCTAGTGAAACTAAGCCTTACATACAGACATACTGGAAAAAGAAAGTTTGCGGTTATTGTTTACTGGAAGCAGTGCTGTAAGCGAAAAACAGAAATGCAAAGATTTATATTAGTTTATAGAAATTATGTAATCTAACTATCGTATATGGCAATAGAGAACTATATTAGACATCGGAAGCTGTATAAGGATACGGAAAATGACAACAACCCGTAGCATGGACGTTTAGAATACAAAAGTAGCAATGTAATTTTAATTAATTAATGATATTCCAGTATTGGAAAATATTTTTTTCCAATACTGGAATATCATTATTAGTAGGCATAACCTGGAAAAAAATATATTTTCCAGGTTCTGCCTACGTTGATATCTCGGAACCCTTACATTAAGTGCAAGTCATCTAACTTCTGCAACTCAGAAAGGAGACTTCTGGTATTCTAACTGCTATCCTTCCCATATTTTCTATATTATTATTACTGCATTAAATTAATTGGGGAATATGCATAACTTGTCGCTTCGTTTAATTAAGAGGCGTCCAAATTAGAACCATTCTTGCGCTTATAATTTCTTTCAGACTTTAACTGGGAAGGTCACTGCTAACACCCTTATGATCAACCCTTTCGCTCTGGTAATATCTCTTCCAAACTTCGACGTATGAACTTTCACCTGTAATATGAACAAAATTCTGGGCAGGTTACTAAATAACGTCATATTACACTGAGTGGACAGAAATCATGGGATACCTAGCAAGTAACGGGGAGGCTCACCTTTCGCACGGATAAGAGCAGTCACAAGACGAGGCATTGAGTCCACTAGTTCACGAAAGCGTTTAACCGGTATTTACATCCATGCTTGCTGCACCGCTGTCCATAATTCCATCGCATTCCTAGGTGGAGGATCCAAAGCTCGAACGGATCCTTCCACAACATCCCAAAGATGCTCCGCGGGGTTCATGTCCGATGAACAGGGAGGCCATTCCATGGTGGTAAATTCTGCGGAATGCTCTTTGAACCATGTTCTAGTTACCACGGCTCTGTGGGGAGGTGCATTGTCCTGCTGAAAGAGTCCATTGCCCTGCGGGTGCACGATTACCACGAAGGGATGCCGATGGTCTGCAAGGATGGATACGTAATCTGGACCGTTCAGAGATGCGTGTAGACGTACCAGAGGTCCCAACGTGTGCCAGTTGAACACGCCCCAGACCATTACCGACGGTCCACCTGCCTGAATAGTTCCTTGTAGGCATGACGGGTGCGTAGCTTCGTACGGTTTCAGTCAAATACGCACCCTCCAGTCCGCTCGAAATAACTAGAAACGGGATTCATCGGACTAGGAGACCCGTCTGCAATCATCCAACGTCCAGTGCCGATGTTTTTTCGCCCAGTTGAGGCGTAGAGTCCTGTGTCGTGGTGTTAGCAATGGGACTCTGGTGGGTCGGCGACTCCCATTACCTACTGTGGCTAATAATCGCCTGATGGTCTTGGTGAAGATGTTTCTGACACCTCCCTCGTTGACGTCTGCGATGATTTGTGTCACTGACGTCTGCGATGATTTGTGTCACTGTTGCTCTCCGGTTGGCTGACACAATGCGAGACAGACGGCCACGTTCATACACCACCTTTCTTCGCCCGCAGCGCTGTCCACGATGAGATATTATTCCGGAAATGGTGTATTCCCGATACACTCTTGATACTGTCGAACGGGAATAGTACAATTTCTGTACCACCTCCGCGACAAAGTGACCCATGCGTCCGGCACCCACTATCATCCCTCTTTAAAAGTTGGTTAACTCACGACGTTCAATGTCATACTGACATCGAATTACCGTCTACGCGAATGCAGTGTACCTATATACCTGCCAAGCGGTGGGTTCGTCCATTAGCGAGAGAGTGTGACAGCGTTGCGTTGCGCAGGAACCAGGTATCCCAAGAATTCTGTACTTTCACTGTACATTAAATGAATAACCATAAAATTAATTACGGATGTGAAGTGTTAATTATATTGGTGCTTCATTGGGCTTATCATTATTATTATCCATGCAGTGGATAAAAACAAGTAAGGTAATGTACACAGTGCGTGGTAATGTACACAGTGCGTTACATTTTAGGAGGATTTGATTTTTATTTATTAAATTAATTGTATACCTTTTTTCTGTGATTAATAAAGTGAAGAGTAAATACCTAATTAACTCGTTACGATAATTAGTAATTATTGTAATTACAAATACATTCCATTATAGTGGTAACATTTTATTGTTACCACAAACCCTGTATATAAAAGTAATTGTTTTCACTTCGTTGCACACACCTCTGAATAATAGTCGCTCAATGTCACAGCGCTTTACTACTTATTTTCTCATTGATTTTTCTATAAAAATTGAAATTCAACACGTATTTTAATTTTCTGCTTTGATTAATATAATAAGAAAACAATAATAATTCATATGGCAATAATTTATATATTTAGTAAACTGATAACAAAAAGCAAATAGTTTCAAATTCGCAAATCGAGAACATTTCTTTTTTGCGTATTCACCAATGGCCCACTAGCGGGACGCTCTTCTCCGAGACTGAAGGATTCATGCTCCCCCCCCCCCATCCAAGACCAAAAACTACAAAAAATACATCGCCAAGGAACCCGGAATGACAGGTTACACGTGTCGACGATGCCACCTGGCTTCAAACGATCCAACACATCACCGGATGATGCAGAGCAATCATCCAGACGAAGTACACTCACAGACACAACCAGGTCAACAGGATAACAAATCAGAGGCTAGCGAGAAAATACCAATTGATCAAAGGAAGTGTACCGTATTACAAGTACAATCCTCAGGCTGTACTAGAGACCGCAATCCATAAGCTGTACTAGAACCGCACCATAACAACGGACAAGACGATCTCGCACAACAGACCGGTCATAATCCTCGTTGAAAAGAAGGAAAACGCTACCTATCAAATCGACATAGCGGTGCCCAACGCTGGAAAACTCCAGAAAACCTACCAAGAAAATATCAGGAAATACACAGACCTAAGACAGGAGGCCAAAGAGATGTGGCATATTGAACAAGTAATGATCATCCCGATCACCGTGCCAACCACCGGCATGGTGCCAAATACCCTACACACAAGAGCCTAGCAGAAATAGGCTTCCCAGAGAACACCTACAAGGAACTCCAGAAAGTCACAATCCTGAACACCTGTAGGACAGTCAGCTAGTTCCTCGACCAATAGTAAAAGCGGACATAAGTACTCTGTGCACTTGATACCGGTACCCATCATGGGTTGGAAACTCCCCTTCCATAAGGGAGATATAATAACGTAATAATGATAGCAGGATTTCTATTTCCCTGATTTTAATGAAATTTCGAATGGCGCTACAAATATTTCCAAAAAATTCAAATATAAAATTTCATGAAATTCCATCTACTGGGAGTCGGGGGGGGGAGGGGAGTAGAGAAAGACGGAGAGAGATTTGCAACATTAAAATAACAATGGATAAAAACACAGTTTATGTTGCAACTTACCAGTCACTGCCGCCGGCAAGCCAAGATGAGGATGGGCGACGGACAAACAGACATTCAAAGACAAGAGGCGCTTTACGCTAATGCGAACGCACATATAAAAAAAAAAAATAATAATAATAATGCTAATATATATTTTAACGTCTTTCAAAAGCGATAAAAGTTTCAAACATAGGCATTCAGTTCAAAGTGAAGAAGAGGAGGAGGAGGAAGAAGAATTGAAGGTTGACGGGTGGCTAAAAATAGTTTTCTCCATTATTATTTATATAATAAATTGTGTCACATTTTGTCGGCTAGTTTTATTAAAAGCGTTGGTGCTCACTCTGTGGTTTCACAAATGCTGTACAAAAAATATCAACATTATTGGGGGGGAGGGGCGTAAGAAAACAGTACTATGTATAAGAAATATGTTATGTCCATTCAGTTCCGTACCCTGGGCAGAAGGATTTTTCGGCTCCCATTACTAAGAATATATATATATTTTTGGTTCACTCTTCTTCTGTTTTTGGCACCCCTTAAAGAATGGCGCCCAGGACAAGGGTCCTGCTAGCCCGTACCTTAATCCGGCACTATGCCCATTCTTATAGCCCGAATTAAATCGCTGTCACCTGCGAATGCGATAATAAAAATCCTACCCTCTGCTATCCAAAACACAACACTAACAGCAGCAGCAAAACAAGCAGACATTTCAATCTAATTGTTTTTTTTTTTTTAAATAACATTTCTTTTTTATGTATCCGCCACCATATTTCCCATTTCCGCAATGTAAATTTAACACCAAAACTATTCCTAAGCAAAAGCTTAAACTGAACTCTTTGTTGTATACATCATAAAAACTTATAACATCATTCATATTTACATTCTTACAATTGACAGAGAAACTTTAATTATGCATATTCCTTCGTGCTCAACAACAGGAAACACCACTGAACACTGAAAGCCAGACAAAAATATCACATGCTTATGGAAATCATATTTAAATAAAAGGCGTGCCACCAATTCACTACACGTCTGAATTGAATTTCATTTGGGTCTACGTCACGAAGACATTGCGGCATTTAAATTTATTATTTTTAGCATTACGTGTTATAACACAATGCATTATAGTATTATTGTATGATAGCTATTATTCCCACGTAAAACTGTTATTCTACTATAATTTAAAAAACTTATTATTCCTACATAAATGCTACAAGTAATGTGTTATTGACAAACGTAACAACGACACATTAACTGAATATGTTGACTTCCACTGCACTACATTTAATAAACTCATTACTTAGAACAAAGTACTAAGAATGTGCATACTTTTATGTCATGCATTTATTACAGAGGGCAGTGCGATATAAATGATTCCGAGGATCTCCTTTTGGAGATCTTCGAAATCATTTATACCGCTCTACTGTAACCTTTAATGGGCAGAATGTTTCCTCAACGGGCACATGAAGGTTCTCGCTAGTCCAAATTCGACAATTTGTGCTTTTTACAGATACAAGGTGAAAATATGCTTCAGCTGTCCATAAAATGTTGAATAATTATTCTGGATCTCGCACAACCCTGTCAATCATCAACTGGGCGAAATCGCAACAGTTGTGATAATATTATGGTTTCAATCGATGCACATGTTTAATTTTATAGGGAAATTGGTGGAGGCCTATCTTTAAGGCTTTATGTAACATTCACCAGGAAATACCAGTTACACGAGATGTATAGCGAGCAATGGACAATCAACGAATTTGACCGGGCTTAAGTTCTTGTTCCTCGCCCATTTTTGGAATCATTTTTTGTGATACTGACGGACGACCATTTTTAGGCTAACAAGTTAAAAAACCTCCTTCGAAACGGCTTAAAATTTAATACGGTTGCTTTCGAACATGGAGTCTTAAAGACATTTTTTCTGTCTTTAATACGATGGCAGCAGCACAGCGGTTATAATCACCGTCCTCCCCATAATTGGCAATGAACGCCTGTGTTCGAATACCGTCAATGACGCGAGGAACTTTATGGACACACTCTCTCTCTCTCTCTCTTTTTTTTTTTTTTTTTTTTTTGTACCCACTCCATGCCTGAGTTAGACGGTCTTAGGCGAGGATAGCAAGTTTTTACCCTCTCGGGAAATTCATATTTTCCAACAAAACAGTCAAACTGACCAAGGGAACACGGGCAATTTAAAGCATAATGCACATGGAGGCTATTCTCCGGTAATCCTAATATAATATTCCCTCCCTCCATTTCTGATATATATATATATATATATATATATATTTGAGTTAAGTTGTAATGTATAACATTTAATGTATAAGTTGTTAATATACAGACGGATATAATGTTTAATCGTATTTGATGACATTAATCAGATCTGTAACGAATTAATATTACAGATTAGAAATAATATTATAAAATAGAGAAAAATTAACTATCCTATTTTCTTTTTACATACTTGGAGATTATATATATATATATATATCTGATAATTAAAATAAATATGATATTTAAAATAAAAACATCAGCCAGTAGTACGGCAATAATGCAGAGCGAAACGAAACGTAAAATAATATAAAATAAACAAACAGGGAAGGGAAGTAGCGGTAGTAGGACAAAAGGTAGTCGATAATTCCCTGTATAATTTAGTCAATTAAGTCATTAAACCCAATTAATAAAACATGATGTAAATTTAAAATAATGCCAATTATACATAATTTAGCGGAACCCCCTCGAAGGTACCATTTCCAAAAGACGTGAAATATCACCAAAAAAGGGTTAAAGAAACTACCAAAAAACTAAAATAACAAAATAATAGACTGACCATCATGCCCCATATCGACAGAAATGGGGCATGATGATAGCTACATAATGATAGCTACATAGCCATATTTATTTATTTTTATCACTTTTGCCTAACTTTTACCTCACATAATATATATATATATATATATATATATATATATATATATATAAATTTATATTTTATATTTATATAAATTTATATATTTATATATATAAAAAAAAATATATATATATATATTTTTTTTTAAATAAGGGTTGTAATATCACTACCGTCACTCTTGTAATAAAGTTTAATTAAAAGTGCTTTAGGCAATATTTTAAAACAAACTTTGGACTTCAGTTAGGACGACAGCTTCAAGCTTTTATCTTGACTATGAAGAATAGGTTCACGGTGAGCAGCAAACACTCGAGTTCTCCGATCCCGAGTCATTCCTTTTAATAACGAACGCAAAATCTAATTTGTTTAGTGGAGTGGTCACCTGGTGGTTAAATCACAATTTGACCACCAGGGGACTAAACCACTTGGTCCCCTGGTGGTCTTTCGAATTTTTTTTTAAAATGTAGTTCTCGAGTTGTCACCCTGTATTAGCAAAATCATAACGCAGAAATATTATGATTTCAAAAAAAGGAATCACAGATTGTGGATCATGACAATCCGTTTTCAAACCTTAAAAAAGAGATTTCAAAGTCTTGTGGTAAAACCAAGTGTAATTTGGCTAGATTAGAATCCTTGGCCTTTTCCCAAGCTAAACATAATTAAAAATATGCTCTTCTGAAATAAAAATAACAATCAAACCACCCAAAACCAGGAATGCCCTGGTTAGGGTGATATAAAATATAAATATTAGCACTGAGAGAGAAAAGAATTTTTTTTATCTTAATGACATGGAATGAATGCTCGCTCACTAATTAAGCAAAGCAGCATCAACACGAAAAATTCGAATGAGTACAGGCGAGAGAAAGTCATGAACTGAAACTTCTGTTTCGGAGGCAAAAACTCTCTATTTGGTTGGGACAGAGGTAAAGGATTCTCATTCTGCAGGGTGGTCAAACGCGAGGGTACAATAGCACATGCGTTTGAGCTGACTGTGGTTCTAGCCCCTATGAATTCTAAATACGGAGCTGTTCTTGTATGCTCTATCCAGTAAACTCCTCTTGTCTTATGCGGTCGGAATATAAACAATTTTTTTTTATTTCGCATAGTTTCGCTCTAACTTTGGGGACTGAAAAATCCATCCAAACTACATAACATGGAGTCAAGTGTCAAAATCTTTTAAAATTTTTCGAAAAATATAAATAATTCAGTATTCAACTCGCGTAATACCTTTCGCACAGTATAAATACACCATTTTCCTGGAGGTGCAAGATGACCCAAAGTACAAGCTAATCGATGATCGAAATCAATAACAGGATACGGTGCACTCAAATAACACTGGAAAGCCTTTGTTATCTTCGGATCAACTTCACACAGGGAAGAACCAACAGCTTTCATTACTATAATGAAAACCTTCATAAACTAAAATATAATTTTCAGAAACTAGCCCAAACCCATGTCAATTTTAAGGAGGAATTTCTGTTTCTGATAGCATTTCAGGAGACTTAGAATTTGTGACTAGGCAAATTAGACCGCATATCTACAAAGCTGAGAAACTTGGATTAAGAGTAATGAGATTTCCCCTGCCAGTTTAGTATTACTTATGTTAAGTCCACCATTATAATTATGGGTAATACTCCATAATTACAATTATGTCGTATGACCTATTATTTCCTGTACATAACGTGATTATACAGCTCTTGAAGTGTAAGCATGAAACATTTACAAATAGCCGCAACAAGTTCTGGATATTAAATATTCGGAAGTGGGATTTAAATAATGAACCCGTATATCAGCGAATATTTAATTAACCTATTAAACACAGCGAGCGTATTTAAATTAAGGATACCTCGACCAAATGCACTGCACGCCAAGAGCATTGAGCGAAGCGCATCCATAAGACTCATAACAAGAAGCCCACTTGTGCTTTTATTGATTGACAAATGAACGAAAATATGGCCCCGAACCACGATCAAACTGCGGATGCGGGCGAACTAACTCGAAGTCCTCAGTTTAAATCATTAAAATATCTCCTATCTCCCTCCATATAAGAAGAGTGCACATTATAAATTTCCACGGAGAGGGGAGAAAAAAAAAAACCTTGCAGATAAAAAGCCATACCATAGAAAAGTTGCTCAATAGAATAAAATCAGATCATTACCGTGGAGACATTTTATTCCTGTGCCTGCGACAAACATTACCCGACCCCCCTCTCCCCTCCACCATTATAATCGGAAGCAGTGAGGCATTCATAAATTCGTACCAAGAGATCGATAATAGTAGTTTCCCATGAGGCCAGAACTGTGAAATTTTCCCTCATGACTGATGAAAGACAGACATCATAAAGTGCCAGAAATAACTAGATAGCATCGACTCAATGTAATCTTCATGGAGAAAGGCTACAGATAGCACACAAAAGCGGAAGTCTACCTTTCGAGCTCTAGCAGTAATGACGTCTACAACCCCTTCAAAGTATTTATTTTCTTCAAAGCCCAGAAAGGAAATTTTGGTGTCAGCGCTTGAATAACAAATACTGGAATATAACTTTCGGATTTCGCATTTTAAATATACTTTGGTAAGTACAGGTTCCGATTGCTGAACAAGGATGACGTTCTCTGTAGTTTTTCCTTATCGTAATTTAATATAGTTGATACTGACAAAAAATTTAAAAAATAAAAATAAAATAAATAATAATAAAAAAAACGGATATTACATTTTATAGATCATTAATGTGTTTTGAGCGTTGTAGTAAACAATTATGAAATAGCAATTTTCTGTTCAATATTCCCGGAGAAGCCATGCAGCATTGGCGCACTATGGCCATAGTTGCCGATGCGTCTAATAAATCCTCAAATAAACGAACCCCCTATGCAGCATGAGAAGTTTTAATAACATACATTCAGCAGGACTACTATACTGTACTTTGTTTAAAATCTAAGAAAAGTGGCCTATTTTTAAATCACTTTTCGTGAGCTCAAAATCGCAACGTGCATACCTATCACATGACCACAGGTAGCCATTTTCTATTTTGATCATAACCATAATTACAGCAAAAGCTCATAACTGGGATTAATCTTCCGATTAATTCAAATTTATGTAGAAAGGTAACACCTATATACATTCTAAAATATGCTTTATTTGCAATTATAAATATCTCATTTGGAATTTACATTCAAATTTAACTATTTTAATTCAGACTGCTCATTTTAATGCATCCTCAACTATATAGTACTGTATCTGTAAAACAGTGTCACCGGAAAAAGAAATATATATACCAGGGTTCTTAAAAACGATGCTAGTCTGCGCACTTTCTGTAACCCACTCAGAGATTTCATTCTATTTATAAAATGTGACCTGGTTTAGTGATGCAGAAATTTAATTTCATACAGTAAACTGTTTAAAACAGCGCTTACGGGGATTGTGAGGGTGCTTGATTTTCGAGAGGAGTACCCTAGTAGTGGCTGAACAGTTTTAGAGAAGCACATTTCAGTAAATACGAGAATTAAACACACACACACACACACACACACACACACACACACACACACACACACACACACACACAAAAAAACTGGACTTATTTACATCTGTATATAGGTATGACAAAGGATAATGCAATGGCTTAATTATCACAGAAGAACAAGCTTGTCTTTGTAATGAGTTTTCCAGTATTGCACTACTTTCAACAGACAGCTTCGGCTATATTATAACTCTGAAAACTGATTATGCATACCGCATGCAGCTCAACATCGAATGACCTCTTTACAACTGTTTGCCTGCGTACTGTCACTAGAGACCACCTGCTATCTAATGAGAACAGGTAGTGCCGAAACTCTGTCATAACAGTCTCGTCTTTTAATGAAATGCCAATTAATCCTTTGGAGAGGAAATATGTTTGAAAGTAGTGCAATACCAGGAAACTCCTCACAAAGACAAATCTGTTCAGAAAATTAAGACCATTGCATTATCTATGCATTTTAAATCTTGAAGGAATAAAAATATATTGAAGAATGAGATAGTCCTGCAAACATTTTAAAAAGAAAAATTCAACTCATTTTTGAATGGATTCTTAGGAACAAATGCGATTTTTTACATGGGTTCTTAAAGATAAATGCGATCGTTTATACGAGTGCGAGATTTCTTTCTTAAAATTTCCAGTGTGTGTGTGCGCGCGCGCGCGCTGGATTTTACAGAGTTTATTGTATATTATTATTCAACATATAAATTTTCTGTTTATATACAGATCGGTCACATAAGGTTGGAGGAATTTACAAGGAAAATACTATTAGGCTCATCAAATGGAACTTCACATCACTAGATGACGAAAGAACCAAAACTAATATCAGTGTTGTAATACTCAGCCAGAACGGAATATGTGGAACGATAGTGGTTAACAAATGAGGTAACAAAGCAACACTTAAAAAAATCTGTTCCACTAATTATAAAAATAACATTCCATCTTCAGCAAGAAATCTTTAAAATGCCTTACTTTAAAGTAAGGTATTTTAGAGATTTCTCTAAAGGAAGATCGTCTGTAATGGCAACTGGGTGAAACATTTGATTAATGAATATCTTGTAAACTTTTTGGACCTTGAAAAATTTATTATATCACCACTTCTGTGTGGTTTAAGGCAGCGTCGCATATCTTTTCTTCAGGGCATTTGATTAATGTCACCAACCAAGGTAGATTCATAGCGATCCTCCACTTTAAGATCCCTTCAGAAGAAACATAAATCACTTTCAACGCACGTGCCTATTTTCGTTGCATACAAGGTACCCAAGGTTCTTGCACAAACTGCCATGCTTTTCTGTAGAAGGAAAAGGATACACATACTCTACCAGATTTAAGTTTTACACGACATTTCTAAATATAATAAGTTGTGCAAAAATGGGTCTGCATACAGAAAGAATGGGCCTGGGATACAAAAAGAACCCTCAATACAAGAAACCTCTCTTCCTCTAATGTAGCCTACACTATAAATCTTTAATAGGCGCCTTCACTAAAAATCTTTTAATATGGAACAAATACTAAAGAAGTTTTTAAGTTAATTTATCGCATTCAAGTAAACAAAAGACGGTTAAATGAAAAATCAGTCCGATTCTTTGCCATTAACCCAGTACGTACATTCTTAATCATGACGAAAACTACATCCTATTCTTTCAATTTCAAATATTTTTTATAGATCTGAACGGAACTAATGAAAGTGAAATACTTCTTTAATGAAAATTGACTAAATCTCAAAAGCAGTCCTTACCAAAGATTTTAAAAAAGATCCTCACGCAACCACGACATCTTTTATAGAAGTATTTCCTATTAAACGCCAATGACTAGTGGTTTTACAAACAAGAAACATTTTAATTACACCAGTAGTACATATGTTACATACGCTCATGAGCCAAAACATTATGACCACCCTTGTACGAGTGGATACATCCCACAGCACTTAGGAATGACGTCACCGACCGGCGCAGCGTATATAATGACGGCACGGTAGTGCTGTCAGTAGGAATCCTGTGCAATGGGGAAAGGGAAGAACCTGACGGAGTTTGAACGGAGAACGATTTGCGAGGCTAGGGAAGCGGGGACCAGTATCTCAGAAATCACAGGCATTGATGGCTGTTCGAAGGCCGTCGTAGTGAAGGTTTTGGAGGGAATAGGCCGAAGAGAGATGTTTGTTTGTTTGTTATTTGGTTTTTAGGAGCATTAGCAACTAAGGCCATATTGCTCCGGGATATGCGGTGGTCATTTCCTGACCTCTCCGCATCTTCCGTATTTGGTGGTGACAGGCTCGAACCCCAATCTAATCAAGAAGCGTGTGCTACGCACTGCTGCTCCTTCCCACCTGGCTACGGAGGCGCCCACCGAAGAGAGAGAGACACAACCACCCAACTTGCAAAGACGGGAAGATCGACTGGTTGCCAGTCGAGGTGAACGGCGGTTAGCGTGTGCTATCCGGAAAACAGACGACTCACGATATCTCATTCAACAGCAGACTACAATCAGGGCGTACATAGATATGTTTCCAAGTACATCACCCAGCGGACGCTCTTGTGGATAGTCCTGTGGATAGGCGACTTGTGTATGTGCCCATGTTGACCGACCGTCATGGACACTTCCGGCTGCAGTGGGCAAGGGAGCACCGTTCCTGGACTTTGGACGACTGAAAAAGTCGCCTGGTCTGATGAATCAAGGCTCCAGTTCCATCATGTCGATGGACACGTACGTATTCGACGGCTAGTAGGTGAACAGTTGCAACCAGACTGCACGAAAACAAGCCGGCGGTACCATGGTTTTGGGATGTTTTCATGGACATCACTAAGTCTCCCTCATCCACACTGAATCAATCCCTCACCGCCCAGATCCTTTTTTTTTTTTTTTTGTACCCTTAGTTTGGGCAACTATGGGTACGGGATTTTTGCTGTCACACACTGGTATAGCACTCCACTGGATGCGGAATTTCTCCCTTTAGCGCAGACAATGATTGTAGTACCTAAGGGCCACCACAATTCACGCCTAATTGGGCCCACCTTGTAGTGTTGACGGGCACTGTGCGGGCTTTTCAGATTATCGCCTTCTGGTGGCCATAAACAAACAACATTACACACACTGCGCAAACATAACATTACCCACATCTTTGACCTTTTACAGAGTTCTGTGTTCATCACAGTGTACTAAGATGGAGATGAACTAACGTTCTGAAGTCGCTGTACGTAAGATACTGTACATGGCTACCTCGGCATTGTTTCGGAAAGTTTTGTCCTACATGGTGACCGTGTATCAAGATGGCTGCACTCTTTCAAAAAGACAACGCTCCACATTCTGCAGGAATAGTTCTATGATCATGTCTAAGCATTTTGTGTGCTCCGATGGCCGCCAAGTTACCCCAACATCAATCCCATCGAACTTTTGTGGGATGCGGTGGAACGTAGCATTCGATGGTTCACGCCAGTGCCCCACTCCGTTGCCGAATCCGGGAGGTTCTTCTGTCCATCTGGTCCAGGATACCTGGGACACCTTCCGCGGTCGCGTGGAGTCGATGCCACGCAGGGTGCAAGCGATTATCACAGCGAAAGGTAGTCCAACACGCTATTAAGTAGGTGGGCAAAATGTTTTGGCTCATAAATGCATATAAGTTAGTACTGTGCTTGATGTCTTTTTCAATTAATACATCGTTTGCCATCACATTATTAAGCAAAGATTTTATTTCGCTTTACATGCAATGAAAAACAAAACTGATTCGAATACTGGATAGCTCAAGGCGAATACATGTGTCATAATTGCATTAAGAGGAGGTGCGATATATTTAAAATAAAACTCTTCTCGAGAGAGCAGTTCTTTCAGCCAGCGAGTTGATTACTGGAACAAGTTGCCTTCGCAGGTAGTTAGGCTGACGGTTTGAGAGTGAGGAGGGGGAATAATTAATGTTAAATATCAATCAATTACACTGTTCTGGTTGTATTATCACAGTGTATTATAACCTTTATTGGCCGAGAAACTCTTTCGCAAATCTAAATATATCTTTAATTCAGTGTTTTCAAAAACAGTAACCTGGCTCTTTTAAGAGCTGTTATTTGCTGACATTATATTCTGTTGTTAACTGCACTGCTGTTACTTGACATGCACAGTGTGTTACTTATTTTTACGCATTATTTGCAATTTTTACAAAATCATATCACACAAATATTGAAAATTTCAACATTTACAGAGTCCTTTGTGGAATTTGAAACAACTGTATTATCCCATTATTGACAGTGTACTTTTAGCAAAGGCCATATCATCTAAACAAATGAGTTTGTCTTACCTGATCACTGTCTTGGGCCTGCCAACTGTCTGTACTCTAAAAGAAAAGAAAAACAAAAACAAAATAGTAGTATTAAAATAATATTAGAAACGAATAAATAAATAAAACATTTACAAAAAATAACTGAAAACACTTTTTCTAGGCAATGAAAAATTAGAATTATTCTCAGATACTGCAAAAGCAAAATAATACAGTGTTCAAGTTTTTGTATCCGAAGGGATGCTGAGATGTTATTTGGTTTTTTTTAGGAGCATTAGCAACTAAGGCCATATTGCTCCGGGGATGTGCGGTGGTCATTCCCTGACCTTTCCGCATCCTCTGTATTTGGTGGTGACGGGCTCGAACCCCGGTCTAATCAAGAAGCGTGTGCTACACACTGGTGCTCCTTCCCACCTGGCTACAGAGGCGCCTAGGGATGCTGAGAAAATAAAATCAAATAATACTGTAAAATCTGACACATTTTACAATCTGGACGTATTAAGAGAGCGATCCAGCACTCATATCTACAATCGTAGTTCCGACCGGGCTAGCCGGGTAGGTAAAGTGCCTGCCTGGCAACCCAAAGGTCGCGGGTTCGAATCCCGCCTCGGACTTGGATAAAAGTACTGAAAAAACCTTGGGAGGTGCATTATCGCCACAGAAGCCGATGCGCCAACAACTATAAAAAAAAAAAAAAAAAAATCGTAGTTGAAAAATTAAGAATTTATGCCAAAAAAGTGACATTTCTTTCCATTTAGTGCTATCGCTTATTCAGTAAATTTAGCGCGAACTACCCTTGCAAATTACAGCTGTGGCCAGTCATACTGCGCTTGTACGAAGCAGTAACCACTTTAAAGTCACTTTAGAAAAGCTAAGAGTGTTGTTAGTTTTTAGGAACATCAGCTACTTAATATTATACTGTAATATGTTCACGGACCAATTTGCATGCGGGCTGTAAAACCCGGAATAACTGAGGGCCTCGTTCCGCATGAGATCGGTTAACTATAGCCACGATTGAAGAGATCCTGAGAAATTTTCCAGTCGAGGAATGGATAATCTCTAAATATGACTCAAATCCAGATCTCTCCAAAAAAAGTGACAACTGGCGGAAAAACTATAACTGTAACGGACAACAGCTCAGAGTGAAGAGTATATATATATATACACACACACACACACACACACACACACACACACACACAGAGAGACGTTTGATCTCGGTATAGGTTTGGAATTTTTAGGCAAAAGATCGGCGATTCGATCTCACAATCTGAGGGGAGGCTCCTCGGAAGGTGTGCAGCAGCCTATATAAATGCGTTGCTGATGAGATCAGGCTCATTGCAACAGAAAATTTATTTGACATTATATGCATTCAGGAACCTTGTGTCTCTAAGCACATTTATGGGCAATCTTCCAAAGTTATGAGATATCCCATGACTACAAGAATCTTCCAGTCCTCTGCAACAGATCCTAAATCTGCCATCGTCATATTCAACAACAACAAGCTGGATATCACGGTTATCTCTGGCTTGTGTAATAAAATTCCACCTGTATTTTAGTCTCTACATCAACTTTCTCGTTCTACTTACTGTCACTATATTGTCCACCATCAGCAGATATTAATTTATCACAAAGATATCTAGAACAGGTGTTTGCTATTTTAAATCCCACATATTTAATAATTACAACTGATTCAAACGCAAAATCTTTCGTATGGTTCAGCAGTGTCTTGGACAACAGAGGTAGGATTTTCGAGAAATTTTTATTCGCCTACAATTTAAATCTGCACTACTTACCCAACCAACCGCACACCTTCTCAAACGTCCACGGAGAATCAAACATTGATTTAACCATTTCAACGTCCGCCATGTCCTCGAGGATCTCTGATTGAGTCATACATACTGATTACACAAACAGTGACCACCGAGATATCACTTTTAAGGTATCTCTCCTTCCAAATACTACAGGTCCCCTTCCTTCTCCTCCTCCAAAAGATCTTAGATTTTCTATCAAAACCATCAAATGGCCTTTATTTATGTCTTCAATTCACCAGGATTTTAACGTTGACACTCGCCGGTCTTTGAACCAGTTCAATGCCTCATAATATGCATTCTATGTACAGGCTGCCTTACTTCCTGCTACAGAACGCTCCGCTAAGAAGAAAATTAGCAAGCTTACTACAGTTCCATGGTGGACAGCTGAACTTTCCACTCTGCGCAAAAAAGTACACAAAGCACGCAAAGACTTTCAACGGAGAAGGTACTGGCCTGAACCAGAAGTCACCAAACTAAATATGAGAATGAAAATGTACATAAAATTGTATATAAATTATTGTATATGTTTCTTGAGATTGTACATAATATTTGAGTGTGTAAATAAATGGAAAAAAAAAAATGCTCTGTCCTCTGATTAATTTACAAAAAATTAAACAATGCGTAAAATGGAAACATCAAAAAGATATTCTTCCAGAAGTAGAAAATATTGATTTCTGACAGCAAAGTGCAGTACCAGGAATAAAAGCTTGAGCTCAAATATATCTTTTAGAAGAACTCTTTATTGTATACAGAAGTACAGCAAGGCACATTGCTATATACAACTCCCTTCACGGCTACAAACCAGGGGTTTACATAAAAGAAATCATACAACGTAATAAACAAAGAGGGGGAAAAAAAGAAAGAAAAAACTGCTATACATAACTTATTATTATTATTATTATTATTAATATCAATTTATTTTCCGAAGAAATGTCCCTTTACAGCTATGCAGCTAGAGGACATGAGTTACATACAGAGATAATACATAAAATACAGACAAATACATTGTATACAGAGCCAGATACAATATACGGCCTTACACAGCCACTGGTGAAGATACAAAAACATAAAGTTACAACAAATACAAAAACATAGAGTTACAACAAATAAAAGTGCATACGGATACATCGGAGCGTGGATAGTGCGGCATCACAGAGAGTCCACCTAGAACATGACTAAGGAATACATGTCTGCAAGAATGGAAGCTCTGTATGTTCTGTCCTTGCAAAGTTTCTCAACGTCAATGGCTAATCTATTAAATATCTGGAAGGAGTTGTGTGGAAACATGTTGTCCAGGGAGGACATGCTACGCAGCTTCGATCTGTATGGGGAGGTGTTGGACTGGCATCTTCTCCTGTCGGACGGTCTGGCGATGATATCCCAAATATCGGGTGACTTCAGTTTTCCGGATAGAAGCTGAGAGAGGGTAAGAAGGTTCCTAGAGATGATGAGATACCTCCAAGGAAGCGTATTAAGATTGGTGACCAGAACAGATTTTGAGATTGTAGGTGTTAGCCCAGCAACCCTATTTAGCCATTTCAAGATCCAGAATTCCAAGGAGAGGAACCTGGCTTGGTATGATGAGGGTGCTGAGGACCATATAGTCCAGGCATATAATGGAATTGGGAAAATGCAACAAAGAATGTATTTGATGATAAGGTCCGGGTTATGGAAGTTGGAGATCTCTTGTTTTACTGCCCATAAAGCCGAATATGTTTTCGTTCGAGTGGCATTAAAGTGAGGCAAGAAGGTGAGGTCTTTGTCCCAGATGATACCCAAATCTTTATGTTGGGTGACTTTTTTAACTGGAGAGTTCGCTATAATGATGTTCACATCGTTGGTATTTTTCTTCTTGGTGATAGAGAGTTGTGCAGTTTTCTCTTTATTAATGGATAGTCCAATCGCATGAAGGTAGTTTTCCAGTTCATGTAGCTGTCGGTTGGAGCTCACGGTAATAGACTGGAGAGACTTGGGGCATTTTGTGATGATGATGAACTTAATATCATCTGAGTAGGTGGTAAAATTAGTATGGTTTGATAGGAAGGGTTCTAAAGATGCGGCGAAGAGGGCGGCAGAGAGAACGGCTCCTTGTGGGAGCCCTCTGGAGCAGAAAATGTGGTGATAATGGTTTTGATTTCTGATCCATAGGGTCCTGGACTGAAGGAGTTTCCTAAGGAGAACTAGGATGTTACCAGAGATTTTGAAGTAGTTGCACAGTATGGTACATAATGCATGGGTGGACAGATTGTCAAAGGCCGCCTTAATGTCGAGGAACACAATATCCAGTTGCTCTTTGTTGCTTAAGGTACTTTCAATTCTGAACAGTGTGTCCAAGAGGTTGGTGATCGTGGAACGTCCAGGTAGAACACTATGGAGGTATGGAGGTTTGTGGCTGAACATGTGATGGGTGAGAGCAGGAAGTATGGCTTTTTCCAAGATTTTGAGGAAAGTGCATCCTACGTAAATTGGTCTGTAGTCATTAGGCGATTTTGGGTTAGACTTTTTTGGAACGGGAGAAACATAATGTGTTCCAGATAGCAGGGTACACTCCTGTTACGAGGACGGAATTGAATGCATCATGCAAGAGGTCAATGATATATACACTACATATTTTAATCATGAAAATAGGGAATCCATCCGGGCCAGTGGTAGACTTGTTGGGAAGACTGTTGATGACCTCAGTAAGGCGTTCCTTTGTGATGACAATTTTATCCAGTGATGTCTGGTTAGCTGGTGGATTGACTCGAATAAAGGGGTTTGGAGCAGATAGGGGCTTAGTTGCGAGCGAGTTAGCCCATGCGTGGAAGATGTCAGTGGTCATGGGGGACTGTTGGTTCTTGTTGGTGAAGATTCTTTTCCCAAGTTTCATTCTGTGTGCAATCCAGTCGTTCTGCGCCTTCCTCCGAATGCGTAGGAAGCGTGCCCGATGTTTTTTATAGAGTTGGTAGTCGGCTAGATCCCGTGTTCTTTGCCACTTCCTGTATAGTTTCTGTTTGATGTTGAAGGCGAGTTTGCGTCGCTGGTAAACCAGTTCTTGGTTCTGGGAGACAGTCGTACAGATTTGGAGGCCCCTTCACAGGCGATGTCTTTTAACAAGTTAGCTAAATTGGTAAGTGTTTTATCAGGATGGCTAGCAGCAATTTTTGTCCAGTCTGTAGCTTTTAGTCTTTGTAGGATGATTTGACGTTGCATATATTTTAATGAGAAGATCTTGAGTTGGGATTCTTTATGGTCATGTTCAAGTTGTCGGGGAGAGCATAGGCTTTCACTATCAAAGGAAACTGGGAGGTGATCTGACGCAAACTTAAAAATCGGCGTTGTGAGAGTGAGATGGTCGAGGTTTTGATGTCGTCTCTAGGCCTTAGATCTAATTCTACTCATTAGATCTAAGGCCTAGAGATGAGAAGGAGCGTACGACGTCCTTCATAGCAGCTTCGTGTTTTGGGGAGGGCATGATGAAGTCTCCTAAAACAAAGGTGGGCATGTGAGGCTTGAGATGGGTTAAAATCCAGGTAGTTAACTCATCCCTTGTGTCGGGATTATGGTCAGGAGGTAAATATACCGCTACAACTTGAGTTCTCACTTCTTTAACTTTAAAAATTGCAGAAATGGCTTTCAGGGGAGTCGCTGAGTTGTGCACACACAAGGTGATGGATGTCTTTGTAAATGATGGAGACGCCACCTCCACATCTGTGGTCCCTGCCGTTGCAAACATTTCTGTAATGGTGGGGAGTGGCCAAGTGGGTTTATCTTAGTAAACAAAATCTCCTTTGATCTTTTTAAAGTAAAACCTACCGCTACCACTATTTTAAATCAGTAGTCAGAATTAGACAGAAAATTCAATATGAAACTCAAAGAAGTGAACTTAAGAAGGCAAAGAACTTATCGATGAACAGTTCCATCTTTCTCCCTAACGACAGAGGATCAGGGCATCGCAATATTTTTGCCACAGCGATAATCTTTCTTTGAAATATAATGTTCTTACTCTCAATCGTGAGTGTGTGTGTATATATATATATATATATATATATATATACACACACACACACACGAAATAAGCCGAAATAAACTTTGTGAAGTTATCTTTCAAGGCGCACTAATATAAAAATCAAAATACATGTAGTTCCATCACTTCCCAGCTTTACGTTCAACAAATATGAAATATATCGGGAACCATTAGATTATTATAACAGTGGTATACTTCTGATATGAACATAAAATTTAGAATGAACAAAAAAGCAAATAAATAATTCGTTTATTTATTTTTACGCTTCACAATAAAATATTTATTCTTTTTAACAATGAGTCACATTGTTAAACCCCCAACTCAAATCGGCATTCCTCAAATTAGTTCAAAATATGATTCCACATATCTGAACAGATGCCTTAATTAGAAATGGGGATGATAGTAAAAGATTTCTAGTAAGGAGAATCAAGGTCTTCTTCAGCGATTTCAAAAAACCCATGAAGGAAAGAATCATTTCAACCCAACGCACAGCTCTCGAGCAGAGAGAGAACAAGATGCCTGGTTCTGGAATTTATTAACATCAATAACACTGAGCGATTTGAAAACAGAAAAAGGGAAGAGGTTTCAGAAATTAGTCCACACATCTGGTGAGACAAGAAATAGAGTTAAAAGTTGTAGATTACCGAAATGCTGAAAACGAATATCACGGGCGAGCATCGACACATTTTTTTATGAAGGAGAGAAGACTGAAATTTTCGATGGTGTCAGAATTACTAGTGTACAGGTCCAACATTTAGGGATTAATCAGAATCAAACCCTGCAACTGAGGAAATATAGTAAGTGATCAGCAGAACCCACATCTTATATTTCAGCGATTATGAGAGGGTTCTCAAACACTAGATAATTAAAATCACCAAAGGTAGAGCATTCAGCTAATTTTCTGGAGCTGATCAGCTTTTCTCTTTGCAATTATGCGCAAAGCAACCAAGGTTATGGAGGTACCACTATATTGTGTCTTTAAATTGAGAGTATTCTATGGTCAGTTTCCCATCACGACGGGACTGGAACCCAAGCATACAGTGTGGAAAAGGTCTTGGTTCTAATGCTTTTTCGAAGAGAAGAATTGTCATTTACCGGAAACAGGAGATTTTCATCTAACAAAACAAAAACCAACTATAGAATGCAAAAATGATATTTTATTTTTATTTATAACATCATATCCAATAACAGTAAAATAGAGTTCAGATTAAGAGCGCGTAAATAATTAAATAAAATAATAAATTAGATGCTAATAACTAAGGCTATGAAGCGTCATTATATTGGGTCTGTAAATTGCGTGTATTCTGGATCAAAAACCAGAGATTCTGGGGAGGGGGGAGGGGAATCGGGATCCCTCTCCCGAGCTTGACTAACTCGGCCACGGTGTGAAAAAAGCCCGCAAAAATTCCTCCCATCTTAGCGGAATTGGAATCCAAAGGAGAGCAAACCCATTGCTCTCCTTACACGCGGAAGGAGAGCAATGGGTTTTAGGTGCAGTAAGTCGACAATGTAAAGAAATTGGATCAAAAATAAAACAACTTTTCTAATCGCCAAGGGGAGATTATTTAACTAAGTCGTGAATAATACAAAAATTTCTGGTTAAACCAGAATGAGCTGAGCTTCTATTAAGTTTGTTTCTTTAGATGATAACTCTAGGGGAGAGGAGTCCGGAAATCCTTATTTAAAATTAAGTAGTTATCAAGATTACAAAGAAAGAAGTTAGAGATGTCAAGACAGAATCTGAAGCGATTTTATTATTTTTTAAATTCGGCAAGAGAATTAGCATTAAAGTAAATAAACTCAAATGGAAAAAATGAATTACACTATAACTGTTAAGTAAGGCCAAATGATGCGAGAAAGCAGATTTTTTTCTGCATCAATAAAACAGAACAATCATTCTATTTCAATTACCACAACCATCCAATTCCGCTTTGAACTTAGCCAGACTCACAGCCTCTGCCACTCGAAGGCAGCTTATTCCAGTGTTCGACAACCCTGTCCATGAATTTCATGAGATTCGATCTTCTGCTATTCCCTGAGATTTTATATTTGTACCACATGGTTCATGTCCCACCTACAAAATGGCCTTCGTGATTAATTTTAAACTCCATCGGGGCCTTATACATCTCAATCAGGTCTACCCTTAGATGTCTAGTTCTCAAACTATACAATCCACACCATTTAAGCCATTCTTCATATGTACATCGCTTTCTACTCATTAGTATTACGGTCGCCCTTCTTTGAACTCTCTTCAGGAGTTCAATATCGTTTTTTAGGTGCTATCTCCACACATGAATACAATGTTCCAAATGCGTAGTAAATAATTATAACGTTATGTAAAAGAACACAGCCAAGACGTGTAACCGATCTAAGTCTTTTTGAAACAACGTGGCCAGGCTCGAATTTTTAACTTCAATTCAACAGAAAATTTTTACAGCTTCGTTTGGATACCCTCACTAATATAGGAAAATTAGAAATAGCAGGGGAAACCGAGCTCAGAGAGGAAGCCAATTTGTTACACTGGTCCACTCTGAAGACTAACCATTTATGACAATCCTGTATTTTATTTTGTAGCCAGTCTTCTATCCTGTAGGGTCTTATCAGTAACTCCAATTTCTTCCAGTTTATACGGTAGCCTTCAACGAGGGACGGCATGAGAAGCCTTATTAAAGTCTAAATATAGAATGTTAATAATTGTTAACCAGTGTCCAATAATTTAACAACCACAACATAGTAATTTGTCAGATAGTTCATACATTACCTCCCCTTAACGAACCCATGCTGAGATCTATTCAAGATACCAAAGAAGTCAAATCCACTGGCCTATAGTCAACCAACTCCTCTTTAGCACTACTCTGTGTACTAAGGCGGTATTAGCATTTTTCCAGTCCAATAGAATCTTCCCGGAGTTTAATGACGCTCTCATTAATATTCTCATTAAATTTCGAAGTATAACAATATGTAGCATCCCCTGGAGCCTTATCCTCCTTTAACCTCAGTAGCTTGTCTAACGTCCATACATCACTCCTGTCATAGAGTTTAAAATGCAATATGAAAAAAAAAATAACAAATACGCACAATTAAATATCTACTAGTCGGTTACATGGAACAGTTTTCTGTTGATAATGGTGAGAAATGAAGACAGCTCCATATTTTTTCAGTTTTCCAATAGAAAACTGAAAAAATACGGAGCTATTTATTAAATTTGAGCAAATAAATTAGTAAAACCAGAGCTCGTAATTAAGTCATTCTCTTTAATATGATAACATGACTTAACTTACATAACTAAGTAATGACGTTACGGAGTGGTTTTCCACGAAAATTTTTTCCCTAAATAACCATTCTTGTAAAACGCGTTTTTCGTTTTTTTTTAAGTTAGTTTATGTTATTTAGCCTTATTGACTAAATTCTTTTTTAATTCATAACTATAATTTCTAGTCATTGTTAATGCCTATATGAAATCTGCTATATACACATTCCATTATTTCCTTTGTATATCTGCCCCTAGCCATGTGCTGTGATCGGCTTGCTGTATTTGCAATAAATGAATATTTATTTATTTTTTTATTAAACGTATACCAAGAGTAAATTTAGTCAGTAAGGCTAAATAAACACATTTAGTACTTATACCGATGAGACAAAACATCATGACCAGCGAGTCGTTATGCAAATCGAAGCAACTGCAAGTGAACTACGGCGCGTGCGCGGGCCGGGACACGGTATAAAAACACCTGATACTGAACTCCGTTAATCAGCGTTACTCTTGTTCTTCAGATGGGAAAGGCAGCGGACTTAAGCGATTTTGACAAAGGCCAAACTGTAATGGCCAGACGACTGGGTCAGAGCATATCCGAAACGGCCAAACTGTAATGGCCAGACGACTGGGTCAGAGCATATCCGAAACGGCAAAACTGGTGGGATGCTCACGGTCATCGTGGTTAGTACCTACCGAAAGTGGTCCGAGGAGGGGAAACCCACGAACCGCCGGCGAGGTGTTGGACGACCACTGCTCATAGATGCTAGAGGTGAGTAAAGGCTCTGCCGGATAGTATGTGGCAACAGAAGGGCGACTGTCGCGCAAGTCGCCGGTAATTGGAATGCTGGTGACGGGAGTAATGTGTCAACACATCGAACCCTGCTGAAAATGGGGCTGCGTAGCCGTAGGCCGTTCCGAGTGCCCATGCTAACCACGGTTCACCGGAGACAGCGCCTACAATGGCACGCGAGCATCGAAACTGGACCTTGAGTGATTGGAAGAAGGTCGTCTGGTCCAATGAACCACGTTTCCTATTGCACCACGTGGACGGCCGGGTACTCGTGCGTCGTTTACCTGGGGAAGTGATGACGCTTGGATGCACCGTGGGATGAATACAAGCCGGTGGCCGCGGTATCATGCTTTGGGCGATGTTCTGCTAGGATACCCAGTCATCCATGTGCCAGGCATTCTGACGTTTACCACCTACCTAAACATCATAACCCGCCGGTATTGCACTACATCCGGCGGGTGCGGGATTTTAGTGTGCTGAGCACTGACAGTGAATAATGTACCCGGACCTGGCTCCTCGAGCTGGGGACGTACATTAGGCGGCAGCTGCCCAGGTGTTGGCTGCTCCCTAGTATGAAGAGGCCTGCCACTTTTCAGGCCGTTTCACAGGTTTTGCGCTGTCGCAGGTGATCAAGGTGGAGATGGGCATTTGCCTAGGTGCCACCCTGACTCAAGAACATAAAAAACAAAAAAAACCTTTAAACATCGTCGTTTAGTTTTGGTAATGAAAGTAAGTATATTGTTAATCAGCTGAGATTTCCTTTATTGCAAGAGTTTGTGAACTGTTTTTCGGCGGCGTAGACATTGGATAAGCCTTATGACAGATCATCAAACCTAAGTTAAATAGAAGGTGATTTATCCTTTTTTTTTTTTTTTTTTTTTCTGGCTCCCAGACTAGGATACAGGGGGCGGAATTGATGGCACCCACCAGTATAGTGTTTTCTCCGGGGCGTGAGGAATTTTTATTTTTTTATTTATTTTTTTATTGTTTATTTTATTTTACTATTATTATTTATTTTATTCGTTTATTTTATTTTATTATTTTATTTATCTACTTTATATACTGTATATATATATATATATATATATATATATATTTTTTTTTTTTTTTTTTTTTTTGCTGGTTCTGGGAGCGGGATTGCTGGCACCCACCGGTAAAGCACTTTTTCCAGTGAGTGCGGTTTTTTTTTTATATATATTATTATTTATTTATTTTTTCCTTAAATTATATATTTTTTATCATTATTATTATTTATTTAAAATTATTATTATTTATTTTAAATTATTTAATTTATTTTTTTATTATTTTATTTATTTATGTATTTATTTTTAATTTATGTGGACTTCCAGGTTGGGAGCCCACATAAAATCCTGGGGGGCGAGACTGCTGGCACGTACAGTAGAGCACTTCTTCCTGTGGGCGCGGAATTTTGTGCTTTAGCACAGTAAGATAAGATACACTTTCAGGCCTTTTCTTTTTGCTTTTTTTTGGAGGTTTTATCCAAATACAGTATATACAGGTGGAGTCAGGCGAGAGCCTGGGAGCCACCCATGACACGGACACACACATATACATATACTTAAACATCACTGCTGACCAGGTACACCCTTTCACGGCAACGGTCTTACCCTCTGGCGGTGCCGTCTTTCAGCAGGATAATGCGCCATGCCACACCGCCCCGATTGTTCGAGACTAGTTCGCGGAACATGAGGAAGACTTCCAGGTATTTCCATGGCCTCCGAATTCCCCCGGACATCAATCCCATCGAGCATCTGTGGTTTGTGTTGGAACAGCAACTCCGTTCTGCGGCGTCTCAACCACGGACCTTACAGGCGTTAAAGGATCTGCTGGTTACGTGTTGATACCAAGTACCACAAGACACATTTAGAAATCTTGTAGCGTCCATGCCTCGCCGGGTACGAGCTGTTTTGGCTGCACATGGAGGACCAACATCATATTAGGCAGGTGGTCATATTGTTTTGGCTCATCGGTGTATCTGTACATTAAGGCATAATAAACTAACGTTAAGCCCACGTGGTATAACAGTAGTTATTTAGAGAGAAATATAACAACTTCCTTCACTATTTAAACGTCACAAATTTCCGATTTGCAAACAAAACATGGGGGATGTTAAATTCATTCCCATATCATGCTGGTCAAAAATCGCGAAAAAGTCTACTCAAAAATATTAAACCGCGAGCTCAGTTAATCACCATTTTCGATTTTTAAACAAGATGCAGAGGGATTACTAATTCAACCCAATACACTGCTGATGTCTGAACATGGAAGGAGCAAAGGTACGAATCGGATTGTTGCGAAATTATATCCTTTCCGGCTTATTCTTCGAGCAGTTATTCGGTTTAAAGTATTCTTCTTCTTCATTAGGACTTTTCCATTACGAAATGGGCTTTCTTCGACCAAAAAAAAACCTATACACCTATTGTTCTAGTCTTTTTCATCACAGTTCTCTGTTTTCTGTATCTTCCTCTCTCAGTCCTCGTCTTTCCATGCCTTTTCGAACTCCATCCATCCATCCACACCTCCCTTGCTCTTCCTCCTTCCTCGTGCCATCCAATTCTTAATCACTTTTGGAAGTCTATCCTTCTCCATTCTTCTAGTATGTCCATACCCCACCTCAGCTTTTTTGTTTCAATTCCTGTATTATATCAGTTTTATCTTCCACCATTCGTCGAATCCGTTCATTTCTTAATTTCTCCAGTCTCGATTTTCTCGCTACTCTTCTTTAGTAGTACATTTCTGTTGCAAGCAATTTCCCCTGTTGTCTTTTATTCACCGTCCACGTTCCTGCCCCACAGAGCATAATGCTCTGTACTATTGTTTGGTAGATATGTCTTCTTGTCTTATTGAGTATATTCCTACTCCAAAGGATTGCATTCAGCATACCTATCACTTTCCCTCCATCGCTAATTCTCTTCTCAACCTCCAGTTTAGACGATCCATCAGTTTGTATTATCGATCCCAAGTATTTAAAGTTATGTACCGTTTTAAGTTTATATCCTTCTATCTCCAGAACTTCTGCTTTCGATGTTAAGTATTCCGTCTTATCATAATTTTTCTCGTTTAAAGTATTCGTTATACAAATAAGAAAAGTTTCAGGTAACGTGAATAGGTGGACTATTAATATTAGTCTGGTTATTTGAGCATTTTGAAAGCCGTACCTGCACCTTACCTAAGGTCACACCAAGATACAGGTATGGAATTCGCACCGTGAAAGAGATGATATGGTAAATAAATATCAAGGGAAACAGAAACAGGAATCTGAGCGACTCGTGTATAAATTTTCAACGATATAACTAGAACGACGATGTTCGGATTAACAAAGATCAAGAAACTAATATTAACATAAATAGTAATAAAAAAATAAAAAAAAAAACCTTTCTTTTGTAGGACTTTTTGCATCAACCACTCTGGACATAGTACGTCACACTTAAAGAAATGTCTTCCAGAGAAGGAGTTCAGCAGGTTTATAATATGCCGTATTATTTACCAAACAACTCTTCTTCGGTTTGAATAGGAAATAATCTTAAATCTTACATCACTAAGTGGAAGAAGCAAACATTTTGTTACTTTGTCAGGTGTTCCGGTTTATCATCTGACAATAAAACAAAGTAACAGTCCCGTTTTCCAACAACATTGAAAGGCCAGAGCTATTTAACGAGCGTAAACAAATTTTCCTAATGAGAGCAGACTCCAAAGCTGAAACGCATATAATTTATGATATGTAAAAAGACTAGGCAGCAAAGAGAACCGTAAAAAAACGACATTCTGACAAAATCAAATAAGCGTCATCTCCCTGCCCCTCCAGCAAGCGTGGGCATACACACGAAATGTAGCGAAACCGTAAGAGGACAGGCTGATACCTGTGTTAACACAACAGAGTTGGCCGCGAGCAACCATTTTAAATAGTCCTGCTCGTTAGTGAACATCGGTCATTACATGTCCTCGAGCTCATGAATGGATAATAGAAGAGCTCGGATTCCAACAATTACTATCGTTTGATGTCTCCTAGTGAACGAAGTTATGTTAAATGCACCGAGAGCAATATTTCAAAGCCATTCTACATGCTGCAGTCTCACCTCTATCGTACAATCTCAGTTCTACCTCAACTTTGCCTCACTTGTGTAAATGTTCTGCAACTATAACTTCGCGACAGAATCGTGAGTCAACGTTGAGTCTGTGGAAGCATCCTATTTACTTAGTTCCAAATGTATTAATGCGCACTATTTCCTGAGGCGAGGGGCGTTCAGAACTGATAGGATTTTTCAAATGGAAATATTTACGGTGGCTATTTAAATGTAATTAATTTATATAATAAATAATTATATTATTATACATTAATAAATTTATATAAATTAAATATATATAATTAATATATAACTTATATATAAATCTATATAAAGTACGGTTGTTATATAAATTTAATTATTTATGTATAGAGTGTACAAGTTAATATATTTAGAGTCAGTGGGATTATCGACGCTAAGTTTTAAATAAGCGTTGTTGATAATTTGCTTCGCTTCATACGATATTTTAACACCTTTAGTGAAAACTTTGAACACGTTGCTATTCGAAGAATTAGTCGCCATGTTAAAAATGCGCAGAAGCTTGTTACTCATCGATCTTTACTATATTTTTTACTCATGCAGTATGCCAAAAAACTTTTCGTATGATTTGGTATATATAAGGTGTTGCGTGAGCAAATATTTATGAATGGGGTATTGCTTATTCCAAATCGCCACAGCAGGTACAAAAACTCTTCTAACTATACTGTCTTGCGTAGCGACACAACCAATCTTCACCTCTCCCAAAGAAGCTAACGTTAACTCGTGATCCTGTCGCGAAGTATAGTCAGAAAAGAGGCTACCAAATGTCCAAATATTCAAAGTTGACAGATTGTTATGAGTTTAACGAAGGATATAACACGCGAGCATCTAACTTGCTCTGTTTTTCTGAACATACGTATTCGAAATAAAAATGATGGACATTAAAATAGCACATGGGAATGCCCTCTGGGAAATCAAGAGCTACTCCAACTGAGTAAAATAATTAGCCAACATCATCCCAAAGGCGAAGAGGTAATTTTATACCCACAAAACATCGATAAAGTCAAGGTACATATGTTAATGCTGCATTTTTTTTCATCTGTATGCCAAAAGTGAACATTTTAGCTTATAACCAAACACATTAACAGCGCTACCGCTCGCTCGCGCGCGCGCGCGCACACACACACACACACAAGCAATGTGCAGTACGCAAAATACAGTGTAATTTTCTATTAGGATTCACTAGTGAAGTCATCCAGTACTGTGCATACGACCGTTTATAACCTTTTTTAGATGACATGACTCTCCTAAACTTGAGGGAATTTCTGGGAAAAACCTACTAGAATTATATAAAAACTTCTCGTGTATAATTTATTTTGTGGTTGCTATTCCCCAAGTCTAAAAACCTTGCATTTTGCTGCATTAAAACATACTGCCACTTTTCTGGCCATTCTGGCAGCCTGTTCAAGTCATCCTGGAGTGTTGCTTGGTACTGATCATTAACTTCTCTACTAATCTTTACATCGTCTGCAAATTTTGACATCATGCCGTCTATCCGTTTGTTAATGTCGTTTATGAAAATCAGAAACAGCAGTGGTTCAAGAACCGATCCTTGGGGGACTCCACTTCTTACTTTACACCAACTGAAGAATATCCATTAATCACACCCCTCTTCCTTCTGCCCTGCAGTTACCCTAGCAATCCATCTTAGAATTTTTCCAGTAATCCCAACATGTTCCAGCTTATGCAGTAACCTCTCATGAGGGACTGAATCAAATGCCTTACTAAAATCCAAATAAATTATGATAAAAACTTCACTTAACAAAAGGGTACAAATTCACCATTACATAATACACTGCCAATAAAAATTTATGTAATAGTTAACTGTAGACATTTTATTTTATTTTTAGAAAAGTTTTTATGCAAACAGCAAACAGCAAAATATATATACAAAGACAAAAGTTTCCTTCATTGGCTGAAAAGATAGCCAGGGGAATTACACAGCGAAGAAATAACTGGAAAAGAGGAAGGTGACATTAAGTTAACTCCAGGGGCTCACATCTGGTGAGTAAGGGCTTGGCACACCCAGGGTCCTGAGCTGGATATCATCATTCTTCTCTTTCTTGGTGATTCTTTCTACCTCTCTCTCTCTCTCTCTCTCTCTCTCTCTCTCTCTAAACAGGGAATTATGTAATATTTAGCAACTTATAAGAGATCATTAAGTTACGTTGCTTACAATATGACATAGATGGAAGTTTCTGGTGATTGGAGGAGGAGGAGTCGCCCGAAGAGTACAGAGTAGGATCCTCCAGTGAACAGTATCTCACAGATCGGGAGCCGAAATACTTCCTATTAGCATTTTTACAGTGGCAGTGAGTCTGCTCTCAAAAGATTGCTGTTGAGCCTTGGTATATACAGAAGTGGCATGGAAAATCAACCAGTCAGCTTGGCTTTTTTTTTTTTCCCCTCTCTCTCTCTTTTCAGTCGCATCCAACTTAGCTTTTTTAAGGTGTGTGTGTGTGTGTGTGTGTGTGTGTGTGTGTGTGTGTGTGTGTGTGTGTGTGTGTGTGTGTGTGTGTGTGTGTGTGTGTGTGCGCGCATCAAGCGCCTGTTGTCTTCAGTCTGTTCATATGTAACAACCCAAATCTTTATGGGTTGTTATCCCATTATCCATTATCCCAAAACTAATTTTTATGAAATTTTATATTTAGTTCTTTTACAACTATTTGTTGAACCGTCTGAAATTTCATTAAAATTGGACAAAGAGAAATCCAGCAATTATTATTATTAGTTTATTTTATTATTTTTTCCCATATGCATCACACAGGCTACTTGTAGCTCAAGTGCTAAATAATGTTTGCAGCTGTTCACTGATTGAAGGAATGAATAGGCAATATGGCGGATACAGAAACGAAATGTTCTCGGTTCGCAGATAAAAATCATTGCGTTTACAGGAGTTCGTTTTTTGTTATCAGTTTACTAAATATAAAAATCATGAATTATTGCTATTTGCTTATATTAATCGGCAGAAACGTGAAGCGCATGTTATATTTCAAATATATTTCAACTGCAGGAAAAATTAAGGAAGAAAGGAAGAAGAACTAAGGGGGAAACAAATCCAGGAAGAAATAAGTAAAGTACAGATTACGAGAGTGTTGGCAGCATATTTGTACGTCATGTTGCTATTTGTGTAATTAATTAAATCACAGAGAGTGAAATACGTGTTGCATTTCAATTTTTAGTAAAATCGAAATTTTTATGCAATACATATTAAAACAGGTCCTTTACGCAAACCTTTAAGTTTCCTGTATTCACGTAATGCTGTATTAACGTTACTATTATTCTGATAGAACAGTTTTACTAAAAGAGCACGTTCCTTTTTGTAAGAGCCATAATGGTCAATACGGTGGCGTTGGCCTTTCTGCTGTTATCTAAGAGGTTTTATCTAAGAGAGCGCCATTTACCCTCTGGTGGCGGAAATTTGAACTAATTTTTTCCTCCCTTCTACAAATCGCTTCCCCATACCCGAAGTGATATACCCACCGATTTTCACAGCGCTAACTCTAACCGTTTTGACACTAGGGTCTCCTGAATAGGGAAACTTATTTTATAACCATCCAGTACTTCAGATTACGGACTTTGAAAGAGGTTAGATCACCGGGTTGTCGAAAGCCAGACATTCAGCTGCACAGTAAACGTGGCAAACTACTGTTCGTGTGTGCCACGATGTTTGAACGGCTGGACACTGTTGACAACAGTGAGTACAAGAAGATACTCCGAACACGACGCTTAGGGGAAGGGGGAATCAAAACAGCGTCAGGAAGAATGGTCAGCGTTTCAGTTGAGTATCATAGTGTACTGACCACAGGACTGTCAAAATTTGCTGTATTTCCAACATCGACCTGTCTGCGCCTGTGTCGGTCAGCACAATTATAAGACGATTGCGAGAAGATGGGACGTTACGTTCGCGCTGTTCGCCTCGTATGCTATTTAATTGTCGTCTGAACCTGCAGCGTTGCAGAGAAAAATACTGTTTGTTTGTTGTTGTTATTTGGTTTTTAGGAGCATTAGCAACTAAGGCCATATTGCTCCGGGGATATGCAGTGGTTATTCCCTGACCTTTCCGCATCCTCCGTATTTGGTGGGCACAGGCTCGAACCCCGGTCTAATCAAGAAGCATGTGCGACGCACTGCTGCTCCTGCCCACCTCCAATCACCTGGCTACGGAGGCGCCGAAAAATACTGATGTAGATCGCATTGTCGAAAGTAAACATCGCTAAATAGATGCACAAACAACCATTTTCTTGTTTACATTGATATCTGTTGCTCAACTTATTCTGAGCTCAAAGAATGCGCAACTCCTTTCAGTGGGACAATTTTAGTGAAAACCAGTGACTTCATATTTTATCAATACAGCTGAGAGAATAAAATAACTGAAAAAGTCGAGGAGCACAACAGAAGACGAAGTGCTTCTTTCTGGTCTCTTGTAACTATATGTCCACTTATTAAAGGTAAAATATAAATAAATATTGAAAATACAACGTAATGGACCGTTTGCTATTTATTTATTTATTATTATTTTATCGGGATGAAATCTTAAAGCCGGTGTGTGATCTTGAGATGCAGACAATATGTTGATTTTGAATCCCAATAGTAGAGAGATAAATGTGTATCGGGATCTGGGAGCAGCTATACTTAACTGAACATTAGGACGGTTTTCTTATGGTCCAGTTATATTTCTCTGAAGAAAAGACACTTTTACTTCTCTCTCTCTCTCTCTCTCTCTCTCTCTCTCTCTCTCTCTCTCTCTCTCTCTCTCTCTCTCTCTCTCTCTCTCAGTTAATCCCATGACTGCCCCAAGGCCTGTCGACGTTGATTGGATACTTTTTGCCAAATCATGTACAGTTCATCCCTTCGTCAACCAAACAATAAATGGATTTGTTTGATCGAGAGGTTTTTCCACCCTGACAGATAAGTCTTGGCAAATCGTCCTTAGCACACATGCAATATTCATTGCCCAAACATAAAGCAATTTCCAACACCGGATGCAGTTTATCACTTTATCGGCGTAGGAAGGGCATCTCCGGATAAAAACAGATTCTCATCATCCTCAGCAGATCCGAAGAAAGCCTTGGAACAAAACAGTGTAAAAAAGATAAGATGTGGACAAAATAATAAAAAAAAGCTCCTTAAAAAGCATAGCCGTGATGAGAGAAAAAAAAAAAAAAATCAACACCACTGGAAATGCAAAGCAGAAATGTGGCGAATGATTTCTCACCTAAAGTTTTACTATTAGAAATACTAGCACTACTATCAGCAGGAATATTCTTGAGAAGCGATAAAAGTATTTAGTAACACAATACAGTAGCACCAAAAGTCTAAATGAGAAATGAAATAGTTTACATCGTCAATTAGATAAATACCATTCACAAAATGTCAACAGCATTATACTCCTCATTTAAAACTGAAAGACTACAAAAATATTAGATTCTAGCTCCACAGAATGAACATTTAATCAAGATTTGCAAACAGAGCGTAATCGCTTTCCGGACTTCTGCATTTCACTAAAACTAGAGATTGCCTAACATTCCGAGAGCGTAAGTCAAAGTTAGATACACAAAGAGCGCTATTATTGTCACTCCACCTCACCGTATACACGCAAGATGAATTAGCCTAGCAATATATCAGTGCACCAAAAGCAGCTAGTGTCAATAACAGTTTCGAGCCAATCACAACAGTGCAGTATACTCGGTAAACAGGCTCATTTACATGTTAATTGACTTTATTGTTACTGCGCTACCAGATGCACGTCAGCAAACACCATTACCTCAACATATACCGTTATTTTTGGTGCAATGCTTCCGACCCTCAAGTCACCAGCTGCACATCAACTGAGATCTGAATAACCTGACCAAAGGCTAGCTATCCTTTCAGAGAAAACAATAAAGCAGATATGCTTCCTTGCAGTCAACAAAGACTCTTCCCTCGAATAAAAAGTGCATCTGTCTTTTTTGACATCTAAGGATTTCGTAAATCCTGAAATAAGACATTTAGTAAATGACAAAATGTTATTATGCCGAAATACAGAACGGAGAACTTAACAGAAACAGGCGAAAGCTGGAACCACTCCAGAACGGCATTCTGGCATTGCCCGTCCAGCACCCTATGACTTTTCTTCCAAATTAATAATTTTATGTGTCGTTATGAAGTACGATAAATTGTATTTTAAAGTTCTTTGCTTCATTTATTTTTCGTTAGGTTGAAGTATTAACTAATCCAAAATCTTTATGTTGCACAACCTAGTCGAAGTTTCTATAACGCACCAAGTCAATTTACGAATCGCCTACCACAGCGTAGTGATATTTAAATAACCTAACGTTCTTTTAACAGAAAGAGCTACCTTCCCAATAACTATTAAGAAGGATACTGCGTTGATATTCATCTACAAATGTTAGTGTTATTTACCAAAAAAAAAAATCTTTTTCCCACCTACTGTGTAAACACATACAGAATATGGTTAGGATACTTAGGATAAACAAGAGCAGAGACACCTGACTGACGTCGCCTTAAGTGCATTTCTTTAAATTCAGGGAAACAAAATTAAAAAAACAATAATAATTAAATAAATAAATAAAATAATTTAACATATCACAATAACACCAACTTAACTAAAAACTGTAAAAAAACGCTAAACATATCAAAAACCCGGAATACATAACCAAACACTTAGAAATTGGCGACTAAATTTTTTTTGGTAAGGGTAAAAGCGAAATTGGATAGCCACTTTATGGTGACGGGGTAAATGAGAGTGATATGTATTTTATTTTTTTTATTTTTTTTTTTTTTTAACAGACGCCGCAAACCTTCGTTTCCTTACATCCGGAAAACTGAGGTCACCCGATATATGGGATATCATCGCCAGACCGTCCGACAGGAGAAGATGCCAGTCCAACACCTCCCCATACAGATCGAAGCTGCGTAGCATGTCCTCCCTGGACAACATGTTTCCACATAACTCCTTCCAGATATTCAATAGATTAGCCATAGACGTTGAGAAACTTTGCAAGGACAAAACATACAGAGCTTCCATTCTTGCAGACATGTATTCCTTAGTCATGCTCTAGGTGGACTATGTGATGCCGCACTATCCACGCTCCGATGTATGCACTTTTATCTGTTATAACTTTATGTTTTTGTATCTTTACCAGTGACTGTTTAAGGCCGTATATTGTATCTGGCTCTGTATACAATGCATTTGTCTGTATTTCATGTTTTATCTCTGTATGTAACTCATGTCCTCTAGCTGCATAGCTGTAAAGGGACATTTCTTCGGAAATAAATTGATATTAATAATAATAAGGCCCTTATAATACTAATATTAAATCGCAAGAGTTGGTAGACATGGACACGAGACTTTCTTAAGAAGAACTCTTTATTGCACACAAAAGGCACACGCCGTACACAATACCCTCCACGGCTACAAGCCAGGGGTGAACTGTAATAAAGAACTTTGCAATGCCATACTGAGAGATTATTCTTCCTTTATACATCCAGAAACATCCCTGTTGTCAATTGTTAATCTTCCTATTCAAGTATCATTTAATCCACAGTTTTGTAGGCGCTAATGCTTTTTTAATAGCCTTCGTCTTCTCCTCATTATTTCCCCTAGAAGCTCAATCTAGGTATACGTTGCCAGGCTAAACGGCACAATCTGTTTTTTTATTATTATTATTTTCAGTAATAATCCTACTCGTATATTTCATGTGTCAAGCAAGCGTCTAACAAAAATTTCTTAAAAAATATTACTATCTCTCTCTCTACCTTACAGACGCCGATCGCACTTGAGCTTGGCGCCTTCTATTCCAAGAACTTCCATTAAAATTTCTAAGACACGCAAAACCGGCTCATTGATGATATCGACCGAGTTGTGTACTACGGAAAAATTAAATCGTATAGGAAAACATCTGAAATTCAGATGAAAGACTTTATGCTCACGTGGCAAATTATCAGTCAGGTGCGAAAGAATTCCAGAAGAGTGCCTTTCGAAATGCGAAGGCGCATGGTAGAATTAAATAGCAAAATGTTCTCGTGATCCAACCATGCGCAAATATTAAGTCTACCCTTATATTTTCCTTCGAGAGAATCAAATTAGCACTTCTAATATTACTAAAAATAGGAAAGTAAAAAAGTACAAAAATGCTTTGGTCATAATCCTGTCATAAGCAGGAGAATACACAGACAACAACCACAAATAAGAAACATTTCCTAATAAAAGTTGTTCAAATTAAACGAACTTTAGGAATAATAAAAAATTTGCATATGCACAGAATATGAATGCAGCTTCCGAACAGATAAAAACCTATGAAAGGTTATAAAAAAAAAAAAAAAAAAAAGAATAGAAAGAATGCAAAAATTTGGTAATTAAACTGAATGGGTATTTAAGAGATTTAGACTGAACATGAAACGTGGAGGAAATCAAACGTTCTTTGGCGGGCGATATGTGAAAACGGCCTCTTAAGTATTTCATAATATTCATACTCCCCTGAGACGATTTTTGCCAGAAATTTGAGATCCGATTTTTTCTAATTAAACTTCCGAGTTCACAAAGGCATTTCACTAATCCTGTCATGAGCACTGGGAACACTGATAAAATGAATAAACTGAAGGTTCCATTAGCTGGATAATTAAAAGCAATGAACTCATTCTCTGCATAGTGAATTACAGTAATCTTTTCCGAAATCTCTCTCTCTCTCTCTCTCTCACACACACGAAATATTGGTTGATATTCATAATTCACTCTTCCTACAGATGTTCAGTACAACGCTCATTGTTTAGTCAGCCTCGATGTTTACAGGAAAAATTAGCTTTGCCATTTCTTCGAAAGTCTTATAACTCGATAAGAATTCTGCTTCGCTTTTTTACTACTTGTATACTGAAATACTGGTTCACAAGTTTAATCGATCTAGCCATTTTATACATCAATTTCTAAGTTACAAGCCTCTATTAGAGAGGACATCTAATGGATAGGACTATCCGATATAAATATTCTAACCGAAAAGGTATTGAGGTTACAGGTGCCATAAACAATTACACTTTATGCCCTTTGATATCTCGTACATCTCTCACCCCATGCGGTTTTTCATCGCTACCATAAATGATAATTTTGGCATATGAAAACAAGCTTTGTCGCTAAGAGTATACGGATATTCCAAATGCAGTATCTTCGGAGGGTTTTTATTTATTTGTTTTGTTTTTTAAACAACTGCATGAAAACATCCGCCAAGATGCTATTTCACTTGCTACCTTTGGCCTTTTAAATTCATTGAACCTTTAGCTATCTTCAGAGATGAATCAGAAAGTACGGCCGCAGATTTTTAAAGTGGAAATCACATTTGGTTTCTCGACATTTCAATGATCAGTATTTTTATTATTATTATTTTTTTTTATAATTAAGAGTCTGGTGTTTATTTCAGCAGCAATTGAATATCTATATTGCACACTTAGGAGGTAGCAACTAAAGCTAACTTTGTAAAAAATGTCCAGATTGATTAAACTCTTAACTTTCTGTGGGCTGTCGAATTTGTTTCGTCTTTTTATGCTTCCTTTAATAAAATTTCATACGGTTCCACTAAATATACACAACAACAAACAAACAAAAAAAAAAAAAAAAAAAAAACCGGCACAAGATAGCCAGGTTTCGTCATCCGACTAAATTAATTTAAATATATTAGTAGTAATCAATTAATAATAATTATTGTTAGTGGAGGCACCAACAGAAACTGGTCTGCCATGTGTATAAAACAATTACAGTTTAAATGATAACGACCAATACTTCTCTGCACTGAATATCGATATACAGAATTCCTTATTTATTTCTTTTAATATTCTAACTACATAATTTCTAATAAGATTATTACTACCATCCGAGGTTACATAGGGTCATCGATGATTCCACAAAATAATAGGACAGTAATTTTCAATAGTAATTTCGGGATCCTTTCTTAAGTAAGGAAGAAATAAATCGAAGCTTGCATAACACAACTTAAGCATCACATCCATTTGCCACGAACATTCCCTTCAAACAATTCTCTCCCTGAATAGGCAAATGCATCACCTTACAGAAACTAAAACTTCAAAAACTTAAAGACATCAAAAAACTTTTCGTCGACATAATTAGTCAAAAAATTCCTTCGGTATGTCGTTCAAGTAATATTCCGCATTATGGTCTCGCTAAAATGCTTCCTTTACGAATTACTGCCCGCATTATAACCCTGGGATCAACTTGTGAATGCTCGTCTTTCATTCAATGCGGGTTTGCGTTGTGCCAGTAACGATAACTATGATTAAATGAAAACCAGCTTCGTAGCTAAACAAAATATCAGTAAAGATTGGATTGTCGGCTGAGTTACTGTACACGTTGCAGGATTTCACCCTTCAACTGAAGTTATTCCCATGCAGTACTTGAAGTGTGGTTAATCGAATGGATTAAATTTATATGACTTTCCATGTACATCAAGTAAGACCGATTCCTGTTTCTTGAGAAATTCTCGTAGATTTTTAAACCTCCCCAGGGTAGCTCACATATTTGATAAAATATCTGCATAGATTCATCTCCTGTCTGAGAGACACTTGTCAATCTCCATAATTCTTTATTGTAGTAAAGCTTTATGGAGGCCGGTTTTCCAACTTTCGGCTCATCCATTTCAGAGGCCTACAGGTTTCAACAGCTTTGTGTGTCTGTGATCAGCATAAAAACGAAAGAAAAACATTTATATACAGATAGTACAGTTCGTTGGCTCGAGAGTAAGCCAAACCTGTAAGCGTCACCAGCACATGCATTTCGCGT
This sequence comes from Mastigoproctus giganteus, assembly GCF_048544385.1. NCBI lineage: Eukaryota > Metazoa > Arthropoda > Arachnida > Uropygi > Thelyphonidae > Mastigoproctus > Mastigoproctus giganteus. Next base: position 45,964,552 of record NC_143580.1, on the reverse strand, counting down.
ACTTTTACTTTAAAATTATATTTTTGCAATTTTAAGTTTATTACTCGCTTGTATGCACTATAATGTTAAAATAAATAATGAGATTACAACGTCCAAGATTTAAAAAAAAAGTGATCGATACATAAAATTCACTGCGTGCTTTTTCATGCATCTAATCGAGGGGAACCCTGAAACAAGAGCATCCCCTCAAAAAAAAAAGGGCAAAAAATTGAAATTACTAAAAACTGAAAATTTAGCATTCCTTCAATCTAAACCAGTTTTCTTCCAGATATTTCTGCATTTCTAACATTGATTTGCATTAGAAGTGGAGAAAAAGCAAAATATGCTGTTATTTGTTAGCGTACACTGTTCCTAAGACGCCTGGTCGTGTAAGTGAACTCTTCAGGGGAGGAAAATGGAAGCCATAAAAAGTATGGGCCACGTATGTAAAACATTTTCGGCGCGATTGCTCAATCGGTTTACACATGTTTCGCGCTGCTCGCACAGCAAGTAATAACAGGCAGCATAGATTCGTTAGATTCATGCACGTTCACTGCGTATTCACGTAAATGAGCGCGCTTTTTACAGGGAATGACCGAAATAAAAAAAAATGATACTAATTACAGAAAGATTATTAATTAAAACTATATATATTTGAATTCTTCTGTAAAAAAATGCACACATTTTTATTTATTTATCACTGCAGGTCCGCAATAACTTCTGAAACCAAAATGAAACTCAAACAAGGATAACAAACCCACAAGGAAAATAATGAACAAGCCGCATGCCAATGTGAAATTCTGCAGCCTACTGAACAAAACGCCAATATAAACATTAGAATTTTTGCAGAAAGTCTATGAAAAATCTGCTGCACCCACATCCGTTCAGATAGCATAAACAGTTCAACATAGAAGAACCAGCACCGAACGTTACCTTATCCTAGGACGTCCATCAACATTAATAACTGATGTGACTATTGTACTGCATCTCCTATCGTCCTCCAAAGAAGGCATGATCCATTAAGTGTCTGATTGCAAGCGTATGATCGATATGAAAGGCATTATTTACACTCATGCTGTGGAAAAACGGTGTAGTTACAGTGAAGTTCTAAAGAAACTGAATCAAAAAATGGGTTAGAAAAGACACGATGGTTACTTCGTCACAATGGAAAATTGCACACAGCATCCTCAAATGTTGAAGAATCACTACCTGAGTTAAACATCAAAAGTTTCTTTCCCCACCCTTTTTATAGTTCAGATCATGTCGGTTGTGATTTCTTTCTAATTTATAATCTCTGGGGTGAGCCATTTTCCATCGGATACAGCTAATAAATGTCGCTTAGGATATTTAAGTTGTCTCTCAAACAGCGAAATCGCGGAGGTATTTAGAAAATGGGTGGAGAGATTGGCCAAGTATACGGAACTAGATCGGAGCGTCCAGTGTTTTTTGGCCAGAGGCCAAAGCAGATAAAAAATACTTTATAGTAGTTTTTTTTTTTTTTTTTTTATCATAATACTTTATAGTAGGTTTTTTTTCCCTCTTAATGGTACAAGAATGGGCCACACACTCTTGTGCTGGCCACGAGAACAGTTCCTTACCACTAATTGCGTATTTTCCGAAATGAAATTTAATTTTATTATCAACTTTTATATTTAATCCAATTATTTTAAAGTTAATAATTAAATACGAAATATAACAAGTATTACATGCCGCTAATAACATTCTTATTATATGGTTATAATGATAATGTTGAGTTAAATACTGAGGAAACATAAGAAAACAATACAGGAAATTTGAATATTACCAATAACGGATATTTTAGAAATTCAGCGTCAAACTGTAATTCGTGGTATTTTAGTTTTAAACTTTGGGAACGAAGAACACTTAAAGATGTCAACATGGCAGCGTGTCGCACAACGCGAAGGAATGAGCCACATGCAGGCCGTGGATTGGACATCCATACGAGGTTCTAAAAAACAAAGTTTTATATTTTAATTTGTCTCAGTCTTTTTTCTGATCTTTTATACCACAGGCCTAATATTTATCCGCAGGGTGAATAAAAAAATATAAGAAAAATCACATTTTGTTACTTTAGAAACCTCTTAAATAAATTTTTTGTTTGTTTAATCAAAGCCCACTTAATTTTAGGAGCGTAGCTTAGTCGTCGAGGTCGATGTAAGATCGCTAAATTTTCAATAAGCAATGTTCTTTTGCCGTAACGAGCAAAAAAAAAAAAAAAAAAAACACGTTAAGAGGGATGAATAGCAACTGAGAAAATATTCGGTTCGCTTTTCAATAAACGCGAAAGCAAATGACCAGAATAATATTCCATACCATAATTACTATAATTTCGGCTTGAGGCAAAAATAAAATAACTGGCATACCAATTAATAGGAAAATTGTTTAAATGGAATACCGGTACACAATACGTAAACTAGATTCATTCCAGAAAAGAGGAAATCATTCAAGCTGCATTCGCCAATATAATAAAGGCAAGTGAATGGGGTCGTTAATTAAAAGTCAGACAGTGAGGGGAAGAGTTGCCTTTTCTATCGCATTTATTAGTGCAGGAATGCGAATAAAACCAGTCCATTAAAGATCGTCAAGAATGCAGCTCACCGTAAAATAACAGCGACGTTATAAGATTCATATTATGTTTCAAGAATAATACAAGTGTGTCTAGACTAGTGATGTGCTAACTTTTTTTTATTCATAATTTGACTAAACCGCAAGATCTTTAACTGAACACGCACACATAAACACACTTTTATACCACAGGCCTAATATTTATCCGCAGGGCAACTAAAAAAATAAGAAAAATCACATTTTGTTACTATTGAAAATTTATGCATTAATAATATACAAGGAAACAGCATAAAAAATACATTAAAATTCAAATAAAGTAGCATGACTTTAAAATAAAAGTCTATTATCTACGATTCCATCTCCTCCACTCCTGGTTTTGTGCTGCTGGTCCATAGAAACCAACGATTCGAAATCTCTTAACAAAACGACAATAAATCTTAACACTATGGATAAAATGCAATAACCGGTGGCACAGCAAGCAGAAAATTATGCACAGCTGTGAATCACGAGTCTGAGAAGTAGGAAATAAAATTATGCAACAAGCGAGGAAATCGAAGACGTCAAAAACTTTGTGGAGGAAGACACTATGATAAGGCAGCGGTTTTCCGCTGAAAATATCTTCTATCCATTCTAATAACAACTCGTCCAAAGTAACTCGATAAACATTTCTCTTTATAACATTGAATAGAACGATAGCAACTGCTGAATGACGCACAGCCTTATTTCTAAGCAATATTCGGCGATTCTCATGCACAATACGACGCAAAAGCCACTTTATAAATGAGAAAAAAACAATTTGCCTAATATCTTCATTTTGGAATTGCGAAGTTGCTTAAAATGTTTGCCATTTGTTGTTCATGGACAACAATTATATGCTAGAAGGTCTAACGTAATATGCAACCCTCACACTACATGTAAAATAGGCGGGTTATTTCATCTCACGTTATTGTAAACATCATATATGTTAAATGGATGCTTCGCAACGGATGACAAAGTAAATTGTCCTGTCCAAAAGTTGCATGTCGAAATTTTTATTTTATATGGTACAACAAGGTTCAGTGGTACTATCAACCATTCCCCGAGTAATATATTCTCAGTTTCAGGGATATACATAAATAGATGGAGCGTTTTATGAGACCCGAAGCGTTTGACAAACCAAAATCTTCACGTACACACACAACAGCGAAGAGCACAATGCGGCGAGATCTCTTAAAATACGTACAGGAAATGCTGAAGAATGTGCTCTCATTCAGAGGAACAAATCCATGAATGCGTATTCTGAAAACACACAAGTTACTCCTCTACAGAAAGTTAGGTTCGTTCAAGAATTCCACCCAGCAATTTGAGTTCTGTTCAATGCAACCACCATAACAAGAGAATATTGCAAATAAAATTATCTAAATAAATAGCAATCTTCATTGCTTGCTATTACATGGCCAGGCAAAAACCTACCACAACTACACAGTAACTACAACTACATAGGGCCATAATAGGCTATGGGTATTTAAAAGTGTTTGGGACTTATAAATCGCGCAACATAAAGATACTCACACACGCGCGCACGAAAGTATATACGTAATAATCACTATACTAAAATAAAATAAATAATTAATATAAATAGAACTGGACATTACAGTACACGTACATATGGTTTTACTATTAAGCAACATAAAGGATAAAATATTTACAATTCACGGTTTTAAATTAAACAAAAGCATTCGTCTTACGTTTTAAATTCAAGAAAACAGATATTCTAGCAGATTTGAAAGCACCAGCATATACAGCACTTGAATTGCAGAATGTGCTCCGAGTAAGGATGACATTTGCTCAGCAGTCTGTCGCCTCTACCTCGGATATGTTGCAAAGCTGTATATAGAGCTAATGAGTGCGATTCGACGATCTGGATAATTGAAAGCACTTGCGCCAGTCAAAAGTCCCGTGAGGGATATCTATTCCGACAAAGCCATATTCCATCTAACGGATAGAGTCAACCATCAAACTCTCCGCTATTAAGTGGAGAAATACCTTTACATGATGACGAACATTTCTAAGATCCAAGGATTATGGCTTGATGTGGGATCCATCAAGGTAACACACATTAAGACAGCTTTGCATTAGGCTAATCAACTGGAGACTAGATTTTCTACTTCAAAAACTATTCGAAAATAATTTTCTTTTATACTCCAGAATGATCACAAGAACATCACAATATTTAGTCACGTGAGCTAGAACCATGGTCAATCCGAACGCCTGCACTACTGCCCCCACAAGCTGCACCATTCTGCTAAGGCTATCGTCAAGATAAATCCTAACATTTGTAGGATATCTGTAACTGCAAAACTCTTTTTTAAGTACCCTTAAAGTAATCATTTGAAGACATTCCAGATTTACTATAAACAGGAATTGATTCTCTGAAAGGACAGAGGAGAAATGTCATTTGCTTTTCACTGAGGCTATTATGCAAACACCATAACATTTCATCTTGTGATTATGAGTTTATTAATGCCTCGGAAATGGCAGATTTGCTATACCGGTATGTGAAAAGCACAATTAAGTTCTTTCCACATTGCACCGAAGAAATTTTATTATTGCCTGTAGATGATGGCAACGTTCCTCGAGAAGCTGAAACGAGAAAATACTTCAAAGTAGTACGCAAATACTACGCTGATTCCTTTTCCCATTTCACAGATGCTCAGGTCAAAAAACCGGTGGCTTTTATTTTAAACTAGAAAATCTAGCATGCTATGCAGGCAATTTTCTTATACGTAAGATAGTTGTTTCCGGCTTCTGTCGACACAGCTTTTCCGATGGTGGCTCCATGGACACGTGATATAATTTCATTCGTTGCATTTACTCTCAGAACTGTTTGGGAATATCTTAACCCAACCTGATACCATAAATAGAAAACTACCTGTTTCATTAACAAATAACTTATAAATTAATTCGGCAAATTTGACAACCCAACGCTAAAACTGACAAAAACAGATATCTGGATAGATTCAAAAAATAAAAGATAAAATGAAATAAATAAAAACTACAGGTTAACCAACGAATAAAATAAACTAACAACACATTGGTTTTCTCTCTTACGCTTAGCTTAAAATAAACAATGTCCATGCTGAACTGTATAAGCTTAGCGTCAGAGATTACAATCCATCTGACGATATCCATTATCTTGTATATCGGAGGAGGGAGGGAGATGCATAACATTTTAACAATTCTCGTACACTGATACATAAATTTCATTACTATCCATTTTCTTCTACGAAAATATCGGCAGCCATCAATGCTTACCCAAAAGCGAAATACATCTATCCACACTACCATTTCCAATTTCATGAATAAAATAATAATAATAAAATAAAAAAAGTTTTTTTTTTTTTAAGTGTTCGTGTCACTCTTACCTCATGGCTTCAATATGCAGTAACTACAATTTTTTTTCCCGAACGGCAGAATTGCGAAAGCCTCCCGTGCTCTTTAGAACCAAATGACACACAATGGCTGATGATAAGAACAGATGACCAAAAGTCTTTTATTTTATCATCAATTGCTACAAACTATTCGCTCCAGGTTAAGCAAATCAAATCTGTTATAAATGTGCATTTTCAGAAGAGATTCTCGTACAGTTCTTGTTTCGCCAATAAGAGTAAAATAACGAGTCATCATTTTCCCTTCGAAATTCTTCGAATTTCATTCTAATTTGGATAACTCTGATGAACATATTCTGGAATACAAGGCTGTCCTGCCCCCTCACCCCTCCGGAAAATAATGAAATGTGTTCCCATTAGAGAAAAATGTAGAAAACAAATCGGCGGCATATTCAAAATAAAATGGGATGCCATAAAGTAAGCTGACTTCAGGACAAGAATTAAAAGTGCTCTGTGAGAACACAGTGGCTTCACCACTCATAATTCGTTTGGAGAGGTCAGGGTTCGAATGACGTCGGAAACTTGAATTCTTAAAGACCTCTTCTTCAAATGAGGCTGTAATTAGCCGATCTCAGATGAAGGGAACAGTACTCCTCGTGAATTATTCTAGGGTTTTCAGCCTAGAAAAAAACCTAGAATAATTATAGAAAGAAACCAAAAATAAAAGAAAAAAAAACAACAAAAAAAAAAAGTAAAAGAACTAAAATAATACTTCCAGGATTAATATGGCCCAATGTGCCACTTTCTTGGCTTAGCTCCGAACAATCTTTCCTTTCCTTTATGTACTACAATCCTACGAGCCTTTAGTTAAAACCTTAATCCACAAAAAAAAAGTCAGAAATGCTTCCTCTTACCTGGTCTCAGGTATTAGCTAAAACAATAATATTTAACACAACACACATACAAAAGGAGATCACGTACTCCTACGGTGTATGTGAAGGAGGATGGAAACACCTTCGTCAGTAGACGGATCCTGATCCTCGCCAGGTACCTCATTCTGGAAGGAGGCACTCGCAGAACTGCTCCGTTAGCAAGGCAACGCTCGTTGGAGGCAGCTTGCAGGTTTGGCACCTTTCCAGCTGTCCGCCTATCGGCTACAGTCTATAGACGCACCTTGACTTCCCTTTCCTTAACTCGCGACTCCGAAAAGAACAATCCTCTATACTTCTAATTTTGTTTCAAACTTTTCGGGAAGGTTAGGGTTCGAAAGGAGAGCACGCGGGGCGATGCGGCACCTTAATCAAGTCAGTCTCCATGGAGAGCGTCTGTAATGAAGCGGGAGCGCAGGAACGGCTCAGTTGTCATGGAATCTAAGCCTTCCACTGCCAAACACCAGATTCCGTGTTATCAGAAGTTGGGGTGATATGTCGCTGCTCTACACGAGTCCTCTGTCACTTAGCACGCCGACACTTATTGCTTTCGCATCATCTAGGAGGATGTTCGGAGATGTCTCATTAACACGTGACGCCATTTAATTGCAAAGGATTGCGGAACTGTGAAAAGAAGTGCAGCTAGCTTTAGTGCTTTAAATCTACAAAACATTCTGCCTCCGGAAATGGTGTCAAAATGGGGGATTAAATTGGGGATCTCGTTCGTTCTCTACCCGAGGTCCTCTGTGACCACTTTTTTATCTGTTTGTTTTTATATATTTTTTTTTCTTGTCAGTTTATGTGCCATCTACGCATGCGTGAAGAAGGAAAAGTTGTTCAGATTGTCCGGAAGCCATATCAGCCTCCGCCGCCAGTGATGGTTCCCCCAGGCGCTGCTGCATTCAACCAATAGCTATCCAGCTAGAAAAGTTGAGGCTGACAGAAAAGGATGAGGTGTTTTAGTGATGACGCCGTTTACGCAGGGGATTCGTCGCTTACCAACAAGCACTTGTTCTGTGACCTACTGAGTAGAAAGATTTCCAGTAATCCGCCTGAGAGACCATCTCATCGCATAGTTATTAACTGCACCTCCACTGCAGGTAATAAAAGTGATAGAGCAGAGGCACAGCTTGAAAAATCTTTACAGAAGCGCAACAGGAGAACAGGACAAAGTTCGGTAGAAAACAGCGTCTTCTCATGCATCCTCCACACACAGCTAAAGCAAAGAGCAGGAAATGAGAGCAATAAACCAACCAGCGCTGATCGAATCATCCATCTATATAATTTAGGACTAAATTAGTTTCCAGCAGCGATAGGGAATGAGAAATTTGGCAGAGGAAAGTTGATTTCAAGGTGGGTAACTGATAAAACTCAAAATTTTAAAGTTGTTTTTATAATTTTATAATTTTGAGTTATCCCCACACACACAAAATAAAGATATGGACGTGAAAATTACGCTGACCAACTGATTTAAGTCAAGCAGTGTTTTATTTTTTATTTTATTTTATTTACATCAAATAGAAGGGTACTCTTCTTCCGGAGATGGCAGGATGTGCCAGGGATAAGCACGTCGGACAAAAGTATCTGAGGGAGCAAACCGTCTATAACAATAAGTGATATTTTACAATAATGATAACATTTGATAATGACGATGATTGCAGTAAATTTGAAATTATGATCGCTCAATGTACAGATGAAAAAATGAGGTTATTTAAAATATATGTACGAGTACACATCGGCAATGCCCTACGGGGCAAGTTCTTACGCATCACTCGTGCGTAGTTGAAACACAACCCTTGTTGGTAGTCTTTGATGCATGATGGGTGTCCGAATTAACATCAAGCTGGATGAACATGAGGTGGGCAGTGGGTTCGATGGTGAGTCGTTGTCCGGTAGGTTTTCTCCATATATTTATTCGCGATTGACCCGAAGTTAGTTGAAGGACTCAAACATATTGTATGAGCACAGCTTCTGGAGGGGCTTCAGCCAAGTTTACACCTAGGAAGGATGGCGAATTGCTGTTCCGTAGAGATCTGTGGGGAGTAGATGCCGAGTGAGAATGTTTGTCTTTACAAGAAGAAGTTCATCTATGGAAATGTAGAGGATGTTTTTTTTTTTTTTTTTTTAATGGTGAATGGTCTTCCTAGAAAGCTATTTAGCCAAAGAAGGATCCAAAATTCTAAACCCCTACACTGAGTCATGGGGACGGAGGCTTTACACTGAGTTATGGGGACAGAAGTCCATCTCAATTTTTCCACCCCTCAAAAAAAAAAAAAAAAAAAAACCTTGTTTAAATTCATGAATACCGCAAAAAAAAAAAAATAATAAAATAAATAAATAAATAAATAAAATAAATAAATAGACGAAGAAATTATGATTTAATGAGAGTCCAGGGATGGAAAATACTACTTCGGAATAAGTTTATAAAATAAAATGCAGTAAATGTATTTTAAAAACGTAAACAGTGATACGAAACTTTGGGCAATTTAGAGAATAATAGCCTAATAACACTACAACAGTGTTTTCTCTGCCCTTTTATAGGTACCTTTTTTTTTGGAGAACTAAAGAGTAGAGATTCACTTACTGGTCATAAGCTCGATTCCCTTCTTCATTTTATTTTTAGTTTTTTTTGTGTATGTTTTAATTTAGTAATATACAATACGTTCCTCCAGCATATACTTAGAAATCTGAGATATCTGTAGGGTAAGGTGTAAGGTATATTGATGTCATGAGGCACCAGGGGTTTCCCCCATCTCCGCGTTGCTTTCATTGTGGGTGTACCAGTTTGCTGGGAATGCCAGAGATTTAAAAGTGTATGGGTATTGTACATGTGTAATGTCATGTACCGTTGTTCATCTGGTCATTTAGCCGCTGGACTCCTGCTGGAACCCAACGTTGCCCCACCTTCGCCCCGTGGAGGCAGACCAGGAACCCAGTAGACTTAGTTACTCTGGCAGGTCCTGCCGCTTAGTTTCCTGAGATTTCGGCGGCTAGGACCTATATAAAAAAAAAAAAAAAAAAAACCATAATATGTATGTGTATATACACATGTATATACTCATTTCACTTGTCTGCATACACCATACGTTGTATGCCTATACATCTGTAGGGTAGTGAAACACTGCAATATACAGTGTATAGAAAGATCAGATACATCGCTATATATTAAGCAAATTTTCTGTTTATATACGGGATGGCCATAGAGAATTAGAGAAGTTTACAAGACAGAGATTATATAAAGATCACCAAATTTAATAGTCACATGGGGTTAAACAATGGGCAACTCAAACGCGTGAACTACCACCCAACTACAGAATTACTACAATTCAACAAATAGAGATTTTTAGGTACGGACTGATTGCAGCTGATCCTGAAGGCGGTCGCCGCCTAGTCGCCCTGGCCAGTCCGCCTCTGTCTGTTTTACAAATTATGAACAGGCGGAAGTTCAGTATCAAAAAAGCATACTTACACTATATGCCCTAACATTGTTCATTCAAGTGAACTATGATTTCACATATCACTCATCCGCAAGAAGAGTGACACAACTAAAAAATTTCCACCCCCTTCCCTCCCTTCAGAAATGAAGTTGTTTCAAAGTGGTGAATTGAAAATATAGAAATAGTGACATCAACTCTCCAAATACTGTCCATAATTAGTATTACTTGCGACACTTTTCTTCATTTATAAAGAAATATGGACTTTTTGGAATTTGTGCTATATCCCCTTGTATAAGGCAATGGCCAGGCCACACCTTGAGTACTGTATACAGGTCTGGAGGCCTCATTTTAAGAAGGATTTTTTTTTTTTTTTTTTTTAGGAGCATTAGCAACTAAGGCCATATTGCTCCGGGATATGCGGTGGTCATTCCCTGACCTTTCCGCATCTTCCGTATTTGGTGGTGACGGGCTCGAACCCCGGTCTAATCAAGAAGCGTGTGCTACGCACTGCTGCTCCTTCCCACCTGGCTACGGAGGCGCCCATTTTAAGAAGGATGTAGAGCTGTTGGAACGAGTACAGAGAAGGGCAATAAGATTAGTGGATGGAACAAAGGTTGCTCTTACGAAGAAAGGCTTAAGTTTTGCAAATTACAGTGTGTGGAGACTAGGCACCTGCGAGGTGATCTGACTGAGGTGTATAAAGCCTTGAATGGTTTGAGCATGCTCAATGCTGATGGGATTCTTCCTCTTGCTCAGAATAATCACCTGAGAGGGCATAAATTCAAATTGAGGAAAGACAGTTGTAGGATAGATGTGCGGAAGTTTGCCTTTAGCCAGCGGGTAGTTGATTGGTAGAACAGACTTCCATCTTTTGTTGTGGAAGTTGATTGCCAACATAAATTTAAGGCCAGGTATTTGGAACGAACGGAGGGGTGAAATGGGAGCGGTTTTTTTTTTTTTTTTTTTTTTTTGGCTGATGCTGCATAAGCTTGCTTCTTGAATCGCATGCCTCTACTAATGCTAATGCTAATAAAACTTAAAAATTGAGATTTCTTGAATTATATCATTTGTGGATGAGCGAATGTTTCTTTTCCAGCTGGGGCATCGTAAATGTTCTTTTTATACTCGGGCACGACCAGCTGACCTAAGCCCAAAGAATTTACAATTAATCACCTTTGATAATAACATCAATATCGTATTTAGCAGTTACGTGAGCTTGAACCACGGTCAACTCAAACAAGTGTGCTAATACAACCTCGCCCTAACCACTCTTCTATGTTAGGCACGAGGAAGAAAATGAGTTTCAGAAAAGAAAACTACTTTTATTTGGTGCAAAATGACACTTTTAACCCTGAGAAGAGAAAGAATGTAAAGTTAACGGACGTTTTAAATTATGCTCCCTTTCTCGGATTCCATTAACTCTAACACGATGCCAGTGTCTGAGACACCTTGTTATCACATGTCGCACAGCATGTTGGCAGCTAAGTGACAAGGTAAGAAAAGGATGATCAACTCTTAAGACTGAGCGTGCTCCCAATATACAAACTGTGTGAAAAGTGTGCATGCGACGCCTGCATATTTTGTTCCTCAAAGAAGTATAGAATCCCTGAATGCAGACATACAATGCCGGACAAGTTAACAAAAACTCGTCCATTTCAAGCTTTTATTTTATATTTTTAGATCAAAAATACATGTTTAAATATTTATTTTTTATTTTAATAAGCAAAAAGCTGAGGGGCACTACCAAATTAATAGTAAATTCACATTCTTAGAGTGATATTGACTGAAGGAAAAACCAAACATCTATTACTAATGGAAAATGATAGCAACCATTGCTGTTAATCACTTGAAATTTGTCCGAAGCCCTTACATGGGGGAGTTGGATATATTGGAACTGCATCGCATGCCTTCTAGGGACGAATCGAAAAGCTATCGAAATCCACACCCTGCACCAAATGTTTTCGTAAAATATAAAAAGCAATTTTATAATAAACGCTTGTGATAAAAAAAAAAAAAAATTAAAACAAGTTAACGTTTATAAAACAAACAATACAGGTTAATGAATGAATGTTCGCCTCATACAAGTTATGTCGTGAGAAGATCACTGGCTCTCCTACTTAGTTACGTGAAATTAAAGCTAAAAGGTAGTAAATAAGGTTCCCGCCACGTTGAAACCAGGTAATAATTTTTGACAATAAAAGTGGAATTTAAACTGAATGTGAGTGCTTTCTAAACTTTTTTGACATACCATGTATGTGCCAAAATTAATTCAACACTCTACTCAGAATTTTCTAATTATTTTTTTAATTTACTAAGTTGAGAGTACATAACTTCCTTTGTTTCGGGCTAAAAGCATGTAAACAAAAGTAAACGGAGAAATGCGTTACTGGGTACAAAGGCTATATAAAATCAACTAGGTCATCCCCCCCCCCCTTTATATATCAATCAATAATCCTATTTTAATCAATCAGATATATCAATACATGCAGTGAAAAATCAGTGCGAACACAACGCTAATATCATGCAAAATTTGGTAAACCCTTTGGGACATGATGCCACATACAAAGGAAAACTGCTGTATATTTTTCAAATCGGTTGTGTTATTCCCTCTCCTTCATTTCTGATTTTTCAAATCGGTTGTGTTATTCCCTCTACCTCATCAGAGGGAGGGGGAATAACACAGGGGTAGCCAACCCGGAGGCGGGTTGGCTACCCCTGCCTTGAGCCAACTTGCAGGGGAGGGGGTGAGGATAGTTACTGAGCATTAGATCTCACCATCGTTTCATAATGGACAACAAAACTCTTCTCCCTGCTTGCAAAGGATTTATTGATCACCGATAGCACACTCTTAGCCTTTTAGCTTCCTGCTTACGCTGCAAGCAAAATTTCATGTCCCCTAGTTTGCATGTCACCTAAGGATTTTTTTTTTTTTTTTTGCCTTCACCAAATACTAAACCTTATACAGTATTTGGTGGATTAAACTTTGTCATTTCTCAGATGATATGCGTAACTGATCTAAGTCAATCTAGAGCATCATATAGTCTAGTTCCGATTGTTTACCATCCTACCTAATTTTAAATCACCAGCAAACTCCGACACCTTTCCCTTTATATCTCATCAATATTGTCCTTGAAGGCAGAACTGTGGTTACAGTCACCGCCCTCCTAAACCAAGTAGAAAAGGCCAGAGTTAACTCCAGTCAATGATGTGAAGAATCTTTAAGAGTTTTTTTATTAATTAATTTATTTATTTACAGTATTTATTTTTTTACAAAGTAGCTGGGTTATGTGGTCTCTGGCGAGCCGTGGGTTGACATGGTTGTGTCTTATGTACGGCGGCACCTAAACGTTAGTTCAACTCCGTCATGGTACACTGTAATGAATACAGAACTTTAAAATGGACAGATACGAGTATGGTGTTATGTCTGCGAAGGGTCTCAGGCGAGAGGGTCGAGGTACAGATCCTGGAAACTCGCGGTTTTTGGTCCACCAAACAGCAATAACGCATACCTAAATGTAATCATCAATTGGGGAAAAATCAGAAACTAGAAAAGGGGCTCTATGCTGAATCATGATTGCCCCCGCTCGCTACATCAGTCCATTATGAAGAATACTCAATAATTAATGCCTCTATCTCCGTTCGCTTAGCCAGTCCCTGATCTACTTGGGGATCTTCCCGGTGATCCCAGCACGCTCTAATTAATAAAGTAGCCTCTCAGGAGGAAGCCGACTGCATGATTGAACATCATTGGAAGTAATGCAGTGCGTTACATTTCAGGCATGTTAGCTCCAACCAAACGCATGGCAACAAACATAATATCTAGTGCTTCAGCTTATATGATATGTAAGAAAAAAATAAATAATTGCTGGATTTCTATTGATCCCATAAAAAAAAAAAAAAAAATGAGAAGGCGAGACCAAACGTTCCAAAAGAGCGAAATATAAATCTTAATGAAAATCCATCCACTAAGGGTCAAGTTTTTACGTGCCGATGGACGAACAAAGAAATCATAACTTTCAGATTTCCACTGGTCTAATTTTAATGAGATTTGGAATGGATCACCAAATCTTTTTTAGAGGCACAAATATAAAATTTCATGAATATCCATCCACTAGGAGTCGAGTTATTACACAAGGGGGAAAAAAAAACAAAAAAAAAAGCAATAGAAATAACAATTGCCTGATTTCTATTATTCCAATTTTAATGAAATTTGGAGTGGCCCAACAAATCTTTTTACAAGGTTCAAATATAAAATTTCATGAAAATCCGCCCACTGGTAATCGAGTTGTTGCATACAGACGAACAAGATGAAGACAGCAGGCGCATTACACATATATATACTAACGTGATTAAAAATGGTATCGTGATATACGACTGCTAGAACAAAAGGAAGCGAAGCTGTTACGATTACTAAAATATTCACAGTCTCAAACACTGGAAGACGAGACAACTGCTCAAAAAATAAAATCTAATAAATTTAATTTAGAATGATACGCTTCACGGCTGTGGATTTTTGTTGCTAAGGTTTATGGGCACACTAGCTACTTGAGTCATATTGAGCCTCTTTCATATGGTTTTGTCTTGTACAAACCCTTGGAAGACTCCTGTAATATTCTGTATCTTCATCTGTAATGTCAATTATACATGCGTTTGAGGGAAGATTAATGGCAGCAATCAAGAAAAACATGTCTGACTGTAAACAGCGACTGACAGACGAAGTAGTAGCAGAGTAGGGAATCACTTCCAGTAAATACTTTTGTATTCGCATGCAATATGAGTGCATGTGAGGAAAATACGTTCAATTTATATTCAGACAAGCATCACTTGTGGTTATTTAGAGATGTACTTCCATTCTAATGCCGTACCGCAGGTTAAATTTGCATGAGTGTATTGCTCTTGTCACGACTGTTGCTATTGATCTCTCGATGTGTTTTATACTTTAAGTTTACAGTTCGACTTTCAAGTAACGTTGACTGGAGTTTAAAATTTTTAGTAGTCAGATCAGTATATGCGTTTCCTGTGATTTAAAAAATGAACTGGAAATCCAGAAATAATTTGAGTTTGTCGTTTTTTTTTTTCTTCCACTTTCTGGTCTGGTTCTTTAGCAAAGGATATGTCTCGGTAACTCTCTGCATATTATCGTTCCAGTAGGGTGTTTTCTCCCCACGATATGAAATACTGATCACATATCATTATAATAGTAATCTAGGAAGGATCTACAGTGGCCAGGATGGATCAATTTTACTGACGCTTAATTTCCAGCAATTTCACAAGTTCCGTAGACGAATTCCAACAGATTTAATTTTTTGTTGATTTGTGACTATACAGGTTTACACTGCGGACCGTACAGCATTTTCCATATCAAAAAATCAGGAAAACAGCATATAAGAGGGTTTTTTATTTTATTTTTTTTTTTTTTTTAGCTTAAATGTTAAAATTGCTAAAATTCTGTATTTATGCTCCTTGGTTCTTCTCCTTTCAATCAGTGAAACCATACTAACCTCCTTGATTTTACTGATTTCTTTTAGATATACTTTTACCAGGTATATAAGGTGGTCTCCACACCTGAACGCCATATTCTAAATGCGGTACTTTAATGCTCTTGGTCGAGCAGAATCATATACGAGAACGGCAAATTGTATTGGGGATCTTATTAAGTGCGCTGTAGAAGTATAAAAGCGTACAGTGATCAACGCTACACATTACAGCAGATACGGCTTTAAAGATATTGAGTTTCTTTAGATGTGTTAAAGCTCAGCTTACTGTCTTAAGAGTTTGCCAAGAAATCGAATGCTGAGTAAAAAGAACAGCAATTTTTTCCTATTCTTAGTTTGAATTTAAGATGCAGGTTGCGTTTTCTACAGAAGTGTACGACAATTGTCTTTTATATATGCAGATTCGATAATCATTATTTCATTCCAAGTTTCTATGTTATTCATTCACCTTACAGCTGTTGTTCAAATATGCGCATGTTATGTGAATTACTGGACAAACTGAAATTGTCGGCAGAGAAATAAGTGTCGGTGGTGTCTGCTTTCGTTTTTGAAAATAAATTAATTCTAATAGCAAGTTAAAGGGCATTTAGATACCTCTTCCTGGACGTAAATTCTGGAAAAGGTGAACTTGGAATGTTCTATTACTCATGTAGTTTCGAATGCACTTCAAATGTCCTCTAATCATGAATCAAGATCATAGAGAATTACAATGTCGTCGAACAGTGTTAAAAGCTTTTTTAGCGTCAAAGCAGACCATGGCCAGATGGTTACTTCTCAGAACCAGTCTCGTATATTTGCTTCTTTGAGCGAGCGCACGGACGCACACAGCTATATTGAACTGAAGGTAAGATTTTATAAGCATCAATCATTTTCTTCACTTTCCCCAGACAGCTCGTAACCGCAATGGAGAAATTTGGAAGGTTCTCGTTTGGTTTAAGAAGACAAGGGCTGTTGAGTGATGCTAGCTTTCTGAGTATGTATCTGCAACATAAAAATTCTATTAGGAGTAACAGCGTATGCTGAGTCACCACGGAGTTGTTTAATGAGTATATAGTGAATCCCATAGGATTCTGTAGCGCTGTTTCTGTTTTCATGGATGTATGGCATGGGTGAGACCAAGTATTTCTCCAAGAGCTAATATTTTAAGAAAATGCTCCGAGTAATGATGTTCGCTTCACTTGCACAAGTGGATCTCCCAATTTAAGGCGTCTTATTTTGGGAAAGTCAGCAATGATGGTGGTGGTGGTGTACGCTTGTGTAAATTCGAGGTTAGTGGCTTTGCCGACCAAAGGAGAATGTACACAAGCATTCAAAATGTCACATGTACTATGTAGTGTTTTACAGACTAGAATATGATCAGTTATTTCTATGCAGCAGACTGTCTTTGTGGATAGCACAGTGGTTATAATCACAGTCTTCCCTTATACCAGGTGGGTAACGCCCGTGTTTGAATCGCTTCAATGATAAGAGGAACTTTTATGAGTTTTTTTTTTTTTTTTAATTTTTTTTTTAAACTCCGTGGCTGAGTTAGTCGGTCTACCCCCCTCCCCCAGAAACTAGGTTTTTCGTCCAGAAAAACAGACAAACCGACCAGAGACCCACGCAATTTACAGACATATTACATACGGGCAGATGAGTAATATGTCTGATGAGTAATTCTCAGCTGGCCCTAACATGGCAGTTTTTTTTTTCAGCAGACTAATGAACGTTGAAAACATCGCGATGCACATTTCACCCCTTATTGCGAGGATGGAGTGCGTTTACGAAGTTATGTCAGCACACAACGAACATTTCTGAATCTAGACGAGAGGCAAACGCGCTTTCCCAACCGAGTAGTATATTGTTGTGTTGCTGTTATCAACTGGTTACTATTTTCTAGGTGTATGAACTAGTGTGTTATTAAAAAATTCATCATCATTCTACTCTTCCGTTTGGTACGGGTTGAGTACCTATTTAGATATCGTCCTCTATTGTTGTTGATCTCTTGAATCTTGCATCATTTGTTGACAACTCTGAAAGCCTGTGTTTTCCTTTAGGCATTGGAGCCATTCTCTTTTAGGTCTTCCTGGTGGTCTCCAATTCTTCCTGTCAGTATTACATTAGGCAGCGTATGTGTTTCATTAGGTTAACATCTCCAAACCACTGAAGTTGTTTTTTGTAGATCTGCTCTATTATTCTGCGTTCAAAATTTAGATCTCTCCTTACTTGTTCATTACTGTTATGTTCTCTCCAATTTGTTTTATCGATTTTCCCTAGACATCTCATTTCAAATGACATTATTTTTTGCCTTTCTTTCTTATTTATTCTCCAATTCTCTGATCCATAAGTTTTTGTGGGTATGATGACAGTTTCATATAGTTTTAATTTTTAGACTATTTGAAATTTTATTGCTCTTCCATATGTTTTTGAGTTTGTTCATGTTTGTCCATCCGATATTCAGTCTGGGATTAATTTGGTCAATATTACTTAGGATTAGACAGCCCGGGTATACAAATTTTTGTACTTGTTCTATTTGTTGATTTTGGATGTTTCTGTCTTCTATGTTTTTTCCGATTTACATTACTTTGGTTTTATTTATATTAATATTAATTCCATAATTGTTGCTTGCTTTATCGATGTTTGTTAATATTTCTTTTAGTTGTTCTTTGGTTTCTGTTAAAATCGCAATATCATCTGCATATTTTATGTGGTTTTTATTTTTTTCCAGTTATTATTATGCCTCTTTTTTCTTCAATTGA
The DNA here is from genome assembly GCF_048544385.1 of Mastigoproctus giganteus. Lineage (NCBI taxonomy): Eukaryota > Metazoa > Arthropoda > Arachnida > Uropygi > Thelyphonidae > Mastigoproctus > Mastigoproctus giganteus. The sequence continues at coordinate 45,946,020 of NC_143580.1, read as the reverse complement.
TTTCATTAGTTCTAGGTAGATATTAAATAGATATGGAGATAAAGGGCATCCCTGCATGACTTCTTTTTCAATTTCACATATCTCTGTTTTAAGGTTGTTGAATTTTACTATTGCTCTTGTATTTTTGTAGAAATTGTTTACAAACTATTATTTCGTGATCAAGTGGGATTTTTTATAGTTGCTTCATTAAATTTTCTCTGTTTACAGAGTCAAATGAATGCTTGAAATCGACGAAGCACAGATAAAGAGGTTTCTTCTTATTCCAATATTTTTCTGCAATGATGTTTAGTGTGAATATTTGGTCTATTATTGATCTGTCTTTTCTAAATCCTGCTTGTTCTTCCCCTATTGTTTCTTCATATGTTTTAAGTATCCTATTTTGTAAGATCCTTAAAAATATTTTATATATATGGTTTAAAAGGGTAATGGGTCTATAATTCTGACAATTTTCTTTATCTCCTTTTTTGTATATAGGTACTATTATTCCACTTTTCCAGTCTTCTGGTATATCACATGTAAATAAAATTAGATTAAACAATTGTGCGAGGTGTTTTAACATTGCATCGCCTCCGACTTTCCATAGTTCTGCTTGGATACCATCATTTCCGGGTGCCTTGTCATTCTTCATTTCGCTAATTGTTTTCTGAACTTTTGTTATCGAGGGTGCTTTATCTCTTCTATTATCTAAGGCAAGAGCGTTTTTTCCTTTGAACAGGGTTTGGTAATATTCTTTCCATATTTTTTTAATTTCTTGCGTGTTTCCTGTTTTTATTTTTCATCGTCAGTGTTTTCGTCAGTGTTTTAGAGAGTTCCTTTATAACCCGGTAAGTTTTTTTTAGAGTCGTGACGTTTATTTGCCTCTTCGCACTGCTTTGCTTTGTCTTCCAACCATTTCCTTTTAGCAGCTATACAGAGGTTGTCTATTTTGTTTTTAAGGGTTTTATATTTTTCCCTTTTTTCTTGACTATTTTCTACTATTTTCTTAAAAAATTTAAGTAACCTAAAATTTCTACCATGCTTTTCTATACACTAGTTATTTTGTATTTCATGTAGTTTATGCTAAAGAAATTACACAAAGCTGTAAAAGTATATGGTCTATATATTATCTAATATATAAACGATACACAATATAATTACTATACACAGCTTTGAAAACTATAAAATAAAACTAATCCTATTTAGGCTTACTGCAATTATCTGAAGTTCGTGTGAATGTCCAGTCTTGTCCTTTAATGTGTTTTTGCGGTCAGCAGAATTTAAAATGTCTATTTAATGAAATGGTCTTATTGCTCACAACAGAGCAAACTTTGCCTTCACAACGAGTTGTCCTGGCACTACACTACTTTTAAACAATCGGCGGCCAATCTTGTCATTTATTTAAAAGATGAGCCACTGCTATGACAGCCTGTTTCAGGGTTACCTAGTTCCTCATCAGATAAGCAGTCACTTTTAATAAATAAATACAAGATTAACCTTTCGGCGATACCATTTGTTTGGAACTAGTACAATACCAAGGAAATACCTAGTTGTGAAGGCAAGATTTGTTTTGCTATTAGCGTAACACCTTGATTTAACTAGGCAGTTCAAATCCTGCTAGCCGCAAAACCACATGAAAGGACAAGACAATCCTCCAAACTTAAAATAATTGGTGAAAATTCTTGCATTAAAGTTTACAAGGCAATTTACTGTGAAAGCTATATGAGCTGTTAGGTGTTCAGGGATGTACATACAAGAATTTATAAAAATAAGTGCAAAGGGTCAAAAGATAAAGAGGGAATGTCTTTAGCTGACTGGCAAGAATTCGAAGTAGGAAGACTGTTCATAATTTTGTCCACGCCAACTGATTAAACACTTCGATAATTGCTATATCCTGTCATTTTTCATTGCCAGACTCATTACGAGACAGTAATTAAGGTCGACAGGTTGTCCTGTATCCTGTATACAGAAGCATTATCACGCATGCATTGTTGAATCTCCACGAGCTCTAATCGAGTTACTCACTTTACCAGCTACGGTGGTAATGATGTGATTCACCTAATGTTTATCCATTTATCGAAGTTTACGAGGAAATGGAACCCAAGTTGCCTAGTTCGCTAAATTTTGAGTTTCTAAATTCCTCATAAGCAAGGAGAACTATGGATACATAAAACATCACATAAATGGAATGAAAATAGCATATTCAATAATACCAGTAAATATGCAAATCGAAGGGAGACTTCTCTTCTGAACAATATAAGAAGAGAAGTCTTCAAATTTGTTAAGGAAACTTTACACTCACCGGGCCAGTATATTCAAACATTCTTTATTTCCATAAAAACTAAGCAGGACTGGAAGCCCCTACTCCAAAAGATCCTTGCATCCAGTATTACAATCACTTAAATGATTAAAAAAAAAAAAAAAACAGGAAGTGAAATTTAATTAGAAAAGTAACAAGAGAGGAGGAGTTCTTGATTTCATTTCCTATTTTATTTAGATACCATATTAACACTGAACACAGTAGTTACAGAACTAATACCAAACGTCCTAACCTGAAGTTGAACAGAAATGAATTCCATCGAGGAGTATGTGCAATCAGATGAGGAACTCATGCTCCCCCATCCCACTATAGCATTAACTACACAATGACCTATATAAGCTTGATTTCCTATTTGTATTTCGGTAATGCTCTAGAGCAGTGTTTCTTGAACTATGGGATGCATTCCTGAAGGTAGGGTGATACTAAAAGTTTTACACTATTAATTATAAAACTGTGGAGAAGGGGACTTGAGTTAAAATTCTGAGAATCGCGGTGTGCCTAAAAAAACATTCCGAAAGAAGCGGGGAGTATGGTAAAACATACTAGTATTTTTATTCTCATGAATCATAAAGAGCTTGAAACGTAATTTTTTCTGTCTTAGAGGCTACGCTACAACAGGAAAATCTTGTTATTATTGTTATTTTATTTATTTATTTATCTATTATTCTTTCCCCACAAGGTGTAAGGTGACATTTCTAAAAATCCTACCTTTGGTTCTCAAAACTACATACGGACCTCGCTCAAAGACAATTCACTTAATAATATAATTAAAATTATCACTAATACATGATTTAAAACATTCCTTCGCATTATATAATTTTGGGTACACGAGTGAAAATCGTGTTTACCATTATTACAAATGTTTGAGTGGAGCGTACAGTAGTTTGTAATTTAACCAATTAGTTAAAACTTTTTTGTTGTAATTATTTCGAACAAGCTGTACAGAAAGCATAACATTTACTGATTTTTGTTTAAAAATATTTGTACTGTTTAAGTACAGTACAAAAGGCCCATACATAGAATATCTCTCACTTTTATCTCCTTAAATATAGATGCTATTTACGTGATAACTGAAGTACATTTTGTGTAAAAGACAACCTAGTCGTACATAATTATATTGTATATATTTAAAGGAATTATTAGCATCGCATACCCCATCCCCTCGAGTAGATGTGCCATGCCTCTGACTGTAATGAACAGACAGCTAGTGGAGACATCACAAAACAGTCATGATTTTGACAAAGGTAGAGGAACCATAACAAGTAGCGATCTTAACTCCTTTCAGCAATCTCTATTAGTGACGGTGCTAATGTCGGCGTTAACGGTGGCGAGGTCATTTCCTGAAAGTGAAGCGGAGAAGGCTATTAGCATGCTGGCACAGCCGGTGGGTAACCACGCATGAATCAGACAAGACTCCTACAAAAGGCCTTAACAAAACGATATCTATTTGTTCGACGAAGAACTTGCGTCAACCGGTGCGATGGGGAAAATGTCATTATATAGACACGCACAGCTAAGATAATATAGAGGGAAAATCTAGGTCGTATCTCTCTCTCTCTCTAGGTTTAGTTACTACTAGTGTTAAGTAAGGCCAAATGATGCAAAAAGAGAATATTTTCTTCAACAAACTAAAATAGAACAGAATATTCACATTATTCCAATTCCTACAAGCTAACCGTCTCGTTGCCAGACTCATTGCCTCTGCACTTGAGAAGTAACTGATTTCAGTGTTCGAAACTCGCTGCTGTCCACAGGTGAATTTCATAAGATCCAATTTTCTTTTATTCTCTTATTAGATTTTATATTTGTGTGCCCTGCTTCTTGTCTCAACTTACGAGGGAGTAAAGGCCTTCCTCATTCATTTTACTCAACCCTTTAGGGCTTAATAAACCAAAATCAGATCTCTTCCTTTGATATCAATTTGTGAAACTTAGCAATCCACACCTTCTAAGTCATTCTTCACATGTGCATCGAATATGCACTCATCATAATCTGGACGCCCTTCACTGAACCCTCCTCAGAAGGAAGTTCCATGTCCTTTCTAAGGTTGAGTCTCCTGATCTGCGTATAATATAATATTCCAAATTCAATCTAGCCATCGTCTTGAATAGAGGACTAACGATGTCCTTTTCCTATTAGCAAAGGTCCTATAAATCATGGACAGTACGCCATGTGCCATCTTAACCGCCTGTTTACATTGCATAGAAAATTTCATGTCCGACTGAATAATAATGCCTTTCTTTTTCACTTTCAACCACTTTTAGCTCATCTCCTCCAAGCTTAATATGTGACAACAGAATTTCTGTTCCCAAATGCACACAACCTTACGTTTAGAAGCATTAAACTTTAGTTGCCATTCGGACCATATATGCAAACGATCAAAGTCTTTTTGAAGTAACATGGCCTGGTTTGGATTGTTAACTACCTTTCCCACGATCAAATCATCAGAAAACTTTGACAGCTCCCACCTGGATATCATCCATGAAAATCAGAAATAGGAGGGAACCCAACACCGAGCTCTGATGGACTCCACTTGTTGCACTGGTCCATCCTGAAGACTGATCATTTAAGACAATCTCCTGTCTCCTATCTTTTAGCTAGCCTGAAGTTTGAATTACTGGTAAATCCAAAGTAGCTCCCACTAGTAACTCCAACTTCTTCCAGTTTATACATCATGCTTTCGCTGGAGGCGGTATCAAAATCTCTGGTAAAGTCTAGATATATATAATATCAATATTGTTAACTGCATCCAACTGTTTAATGGGTATAACACAGTAATTTTCCTTACCATATTGACCTCCCCTTAACGAATCCATGCTGGTATCCACAACCTTGTGCAAATTAAGATGAAAAAAAAAAAGAACTTGCGGTATATTTTCTTTTATCAACTTGTTAACAGCTATTTTTAACTGCATTTCTTTACAGGATTGTTTGACATCATTACATGTGTGTTTTAAGAAAGAATTGAATGATTTATGCAGAGTTAATAATGTTTTAAATAGAAATCCTGACAAATGATTTAATGTTCACAGATCTTTCGTTGCAGAAATTTAATTGACTCCCAGAAAACTGTCTACTTCCCTTAATCAGAGAGAGAGAGAGAGAGAGAGAGAGAGAGAGAGAGAGAGAGAGAGAGAGAGAAATAGCAGAGCAGTGTACTGCATTGGATTTTACTGACGCAAAAGCGACTTAAGGCCAGGACCACCAGAACAGTGTAAAGTTTGTTTGGAAGCTCTTAACAAAATAATCACGCAAAAACATGCGACAGGTTCAATGTCACCTCAAAGGAAAGAAAAACAAACCCAAAACCGATGCCTATATAAACAGAAAAGCAAAATAGACTGTTATATGATTAGTCCTAACACAAAAACGGATTTGGCTGGAACTGGTGTAAAAATACATGATTCAACAGTCCGCCGCAAAATTTTTGAGGTTGACCGGAGAGCTCGTAAGCCAATCAAAAAGAAACTTTTGATTAACGCCTGTGTGAGTGAGTGAGTGAGTGAGTGAATGAGTGAGTGAGAGAGAGAGAGAGAGAGACTGAACGAACAAGCATAAAAGCTGGCCTAAAGAAAAATTTGATATATTATTATATACTAAATACTTTATTATATACTAAACACCTTATTAAAAAAATGTTTCGGGACTGTTTTTCGTATCAAGGTATTGGATTCCTTGTACCTACAAAAATGGGAAAATGAATAGTGACAAATAGTAATTTTATCAACAGCGTTGTCAAAATTGGATAAGCTAGATGCAACTGAGAATGCTACACCGATCGACAAAATTAACAGAACACGTCAGAAACGTGGTGTAACTTGTGCAGCTTGCGATGAAGCGGGACAAAACTTGACACAGTTCTGTTATCTGATGAGCCTCATTTTAGCCTGCAAACAGATTCTAGAGGTTATTTCTTCTGGAGAGAACGAGGAATACGGTACTATCCCTCGAACATCAGAGAAAGGGGTACTTACGGTGGAGGAAGTGTTCTCGTGTGGGGGAGGCGAATAATGGTCAACGGCCGAACTTCTCTTCATGTTTTTGATATGGGTACCTTAACTGCGCAAAAGGTACAGAAAACAGATCCACTTTTTAGGGGGTGCGGTTGGCTCAGATTTTCTTTTCATGTACGGTAACTCCATTGCACACAGAACTCAAGTGGTGAAGGAATATCTTGAAACTGAAGAAATCTAACGAAGGCCGTGGCCAGCACGATCACTAATCTTACTCGCAAATCCGATAAAATATGTCTGGAACACCCATGGGCGCCGCACTGCACGCCGACAGCCAACTCCTCGGTCACTTGGTGAGCGAAGGTCTGCACTGGCGGAAGAATGGGATTTGTTGCCACAAAATCTTAAAGATACCTTTATATCGAACATTCACCGCTGTCAGGCTTGTTTAGCCGTTGGAGGAACCAAAAGCCGAACTGATGTCATGTGATCATATTTTCGAGCATCTTATATCGACTTATGTAATGTGACCTTTTTTGGTAATTGTTACACAACCCCATTATACCTATTCGAAGTTTTTCGCTGTCTCCTCATTTCATCGTTATTCTGTGGTATACAAAATTTTGTCCCGGTTCATCGCAAGCTGCATGAGTTACACCACGTTTTCTACGTGTTCTGTTAATTTTATCGAGTAGTGTATTTTTGGGCTCCTGCAGAAAAATACACTGCTCGACAAAGTTAACAGAACACGTAGGAGTGAATGACAGGGAGCAGTGTATTTTTCGGCAGGAGCCGAAAAATACACTGCTCCCTGTCATTCATTCAAAAAAAGCCAAGTAATTTTTTTTAGAGGAAGCAATAGGAAGCGTTTGTAAGGGCCTGGAAACTCCCCTGAACCACAATCCCATTGAAAATCTATGGGCTATCTGTAGGGGCGGATTAAAAAAAATAGACTATACAACGAAAGAGAAGCTAATTTGTGGTGTAATAAACGTGTGGTTCAATGAACCAAAATCAATTGAAACTTACAAAATACAAGTTTCATTTATTTTTAAAGTTTATTTATTTATTATTATTTTTTTTGTACTGTAATTATGAAATAAACGTATTTTTTGAAAAGCAGATAAAATAAACAAATATCTTTCTGTTCATATTAATATCCACAAGATTGTATTCAAGATACCATTCTTGAATACAACCTTGCGGAAATTAATGTGAAGAGAGAGATATCTATTTTATCTTATCGCTTCCTTAACGACAGGGTCCATGATTTTCCCTCCTACACAAGTCACACTCAATAGCCTACAGTAACCTACTCCCTTTAGCATCACCTTTGTGGATTGTAGAGACATTAGCACTTCTTTAGTCCAAGGGGATCTTCCCAGAGTCTAATGACACTCTCATTAACATTCCAACTGTTTGATAAACTCACATGCAGTCTTTTTAAGTATAGCAATACCGTCGTCCCCTAGACTCTGCCCTCCTTTAACCTCTGTAGTTTTACTTGCAAACTTCGCTGAGATCATTATATCACAATTTCACAGCAATTTGACTCTTTAAATTCCTCAGAGCAGCGTTTCCCAACTTGTGTTCTGCGTTCCACTGGTGCTCCATAAAAAAATTAATTAGTAGTTTTTTTTTTTTTATCCCCAATTTAAATTTTGCATATTTGAAGCGTACAACACTTTTTGTATGAGTATAATTTAAGATTATTATTATTATTATTTTATTTATTTATTATTATTTTATTATTATTATTTTTTTTTTTTTCGGTTATTGAGAGATCACGTACTGGATATGACATATTCACTCAACACGTTCAAACTCGCGCTTCCTAATCCCTCAGCCTGACACGTTCGTGCAAGTGTACACATTTTTGAGGATGGTGGTGGCTGTCTTCACAATTACAAGATTACTTCTTGTTCTGCAGTAGTGCGGTAAGCTAGTAAGCATAACACACAACCAAACTAGCTTCGCTTATATAAATAATTTTTCGATAAATATCAGTATTTCCCAATACTGTTATTAAAACAAATGTTTATGGATTTGTAGCTGAAAGAAGGAACTTTACAACGAAAGGCAAGTTCTTTTTAGTGGTGCAACTGTGGCTGATATAAACAAGTACATTATTGTGACACTTCAAAGTGAGACTGAACAATCGCAGCTTTTTGTGCCCCAAAAATAAGTTAGTCCAAAGTGAAACAATTTCCGTACGAAGTGCATAAAAAACAAGCAGCAGCTAATAAAAGACCAAAACGAAAGTATGATGACAGTTACTGTTACACGTCTTATTAAAGATCTTCCCGATGACATAGCAAAAAAGCCAGTTTGCCGACTGAAACTTTGCATAAGTATTCATTGCATATAGATGAGTCCACTGACGTTTCAGAACTTGCCGTGTTACTAGTATGTCTGATATAGATTTAATAATACTATTGAAGGGAACTGCTCTTTGAATCTCTACTAAGCAACACCACTGGGAGAAATATTCAACTGCATCAACAATTTTATCAGAAAAAAAAAAAAAAGTTAGTTGGGGAAAATGTATTGATGTATGTACTGATGGTGCGCAGACAATGTTGGAAAGATGAAGGGAGTTGTAACGCCAATCATAAATGTGGCACCACTAAGCAGTCGTGTTCTACACAGACAAGCACTGGCAGCTTAAAAATAATAATAATAAATAAATAAATACCATCATATCTCTGAAGCTTTGAATGATTAAATTTGTCAATTTAACTTTGTCACTTCAATCCAGGTTATTTAACATTTTGTGCGGTGAAATGAATAGAGAGCATAAAGCGCTTTCTTTTACACAAGAAGTAGGGTGGCTCACTAGGGTCAGCCATTCTATTTCAGTCAGTCAAAAAGTCTCACAAGCAAAGTGTTGGTGAGGCTTTTTGAACTTCACAGTGAACTACTGGTATTCAGTAACTCAGGACAAAATTTTAATGAATGTTTTACGAATTCCTCGTGGCTAAGAGGAGACTGTCGTATCTTGCAGATATTATTTAAAAATTAAGTGAAATTAATCTGTCGCTGCAAGGGAAGAATGCAATAATTTTTAGAACAATGGATAAAATTTCGTCCTTTAAAAACAAACTGGAATTCTGGATATCTTCTGTAGAACTAAACTTCGACTGCTTCTCCAAGTTACATGAATTTCTGAGAGAAGTAAATTCTACAGTCTATGAAGAAGTTACCAGCACAATTTTATAGCACTTACGTGACTTGCAGTCATCTTTATCAGAATATTTTCCTACAACCACTAATGATAATTTTTGAGTTCGAAATCCATTTATATTGACTTGGCGCAATATAGCCTCAGATGCGCCATAAAACCACTAAACAAACAAACAAAAATTCGTTTATAATACGTGTACAGCTAAATCAGTCGACTTTACTGCGCACGATTACGAAAACTAATTGATTTCATTTCTGACTCTAATTTAAAACAAAAATTTAAGGATTTTCCATTATATAATTTTTGGAGTAGCGTAATAGAAGTACAGTTCGAATTCGAGTTCGTTACTTCCTTTTACTGGAGATTATCTGTTCGCGACTGGATTTTCCTATTACACCGCAATAAAAACCAAATACAAAGTATAATAATAAAAAAATAACCAACAAAAACCCAATAGACTTGATGCTGCACTTGACATGTGGATTCAACTTTCTAGCATTATTCCTAATATTAAGTGAATTTGTGATAATAATAATTAAAAAAAAAAAAAAAAAAAAAACACAGAAACACCAATCCATTAAAACCTAATTTGTATTTTCCTTTTAAAAATCTAATTTGTTTTGCTTTTGTATGCATATAAAACTTTTTTATGTAGAATACAGTTGTTAATCTTGAATGCATTTTTATAATACTTTATACGTGTTTTCCTGATAGAAATTGTGCATTAACGATATTTTGTATTTATTTTGATTTTGTTTGCAAATTTAAAATATATCTGAGCATTATGTATTTTTTTTTTTTTTTTTTTTTTCATTGCAAAAACCAAATAGTCATAAAAGAATATAAGTGTTTCGTAAACATAATGTAAGATAAAGTGTTCCGTGACTTTTAAGTTTGGAAAACGCTGTCCAGAGATTCGAGCTTGCTTTCGACTGTAAATATCATTGAGAAGCATCTGTTCAACTCAGCTGCTATTTTCTGCTGGGCTTTCTATGGATCTTCCACTGCGACCAGTCAACGGACCTACAGTATTTGATTTACTCTCTTCTGTTTTGTATTCACATATGAGAACTTCCCCCACACACATCCCCATTCCTTTGACCACTGGTGGCTTTAAGAATAAATCTCTCCCATACCATATTTGTATTTGACAATATACGGTACTCTCTCAAATTAATCAAGCTCAAGAAATATCCCATTCCATTATAGTTGCCTCTCTTTGGAATTGACGCTCTTGCCTTTGTTACATATGATCCTTTAGATAAAACCCATTTTATGGTATTGTAGTCACTGCCTGTTACTGGTTCACCTAGTTTTTGATAGAGTTAGAAGAGAGAGAGAGACAGATCTAGGATATTAGAGCACCTGGTACTATCATGAACATGCTGGGAAGAATAAACAGCAATCATCCAGTTTGTTAAAAAAAAGTTATTAACGGTCCATGTATTCCTGTCTTAAAAGATAGGTAAAGTTGCCCATAATGAGACAAGCATTCTTACTAGCCCATCTGCAGAAAGATTGCTTTCATCATATTCCTCAGTCGTCTGGCTCTGGCCTGTAACATGCCCCCACTATAATTTTCGATTTACTGCAAGTCGTTTCACGCCACACTGACTCAACATCTGTATTACCTTGACTTACCTAGGAAACATTCTTACCACCTTCAGGCAGTTTTTGATCAGAAGTATTATTCCTCCACCCACTGTCCCTCTCTAGATCACAGACTATTCACTGAAATGAAATTCTTCATCTCGTATCTCTGAGTGAAACCATGTGTCAATAAGCTCAACTACAATTAGCATAGTTGACTTGATCAAAAACTCAAATTCATTTAATTTGTTTACAGTATCCCTGGCATTACTGTATATACAAATAAGTTTTGTACTTCATTGCTTTTAAATAAATAAATTTTCTGTTTATACTCCGGGACGATCAAACGGTCAGAGGAGTTTACAAGATACACAGAATACAAGAAACAGCACCGTATTCAGCAGTCACGGGCTTGAACCCCGGTCACTCAAGGCACGTGTACTTTGGTAACCCTGATACACACTTACAGTTACTTTACTTAAAAATAGTTTTTCATAGTCGTAGACATATTCCGGATTCTGTGCTATCTGTCTTTCTTAAAGAACGTGATTTTCCTGTCTCTCTCTCTCTCTCTCTCTCTCTCTCTCTCTCTCTCTCTCTCTCTCTCTCTCTCTCTCTCTCTCTCTCTTAGTAAGTCCCCATTTAATACTATCTCCCGTGAAACCAAAGCATTCTGTGCCACTTTATCCACTCCTGTACCAGTTTCTGTAATACGTCGCACACCAGACCATTGAGTCTCTGACTAGCCAGACTGAATTTTCTCAAGGACATCAAGCTCGCTTCTACGGAGACTCATTCATGCCTAACAGTATGTCGAGTTTTGTATTCAGTTTTTTCCCTCTTGATATCTTGCACCATCTGTCAAGACATTACTCTCCATCAGCTAGCGAAAGTTCAGCATGCATCTCCTTTTACTACTTGCACTCGTTGTTGTAACTCACAGGAAACCACCGCTAGCAATTTCTCTATCTGTCAAGATAATGCTTTGTATGTTGTGACTACTTTTCAAGATGAATCCATAATCACTTAAAATTTAAAATTACAAAATACCTAACTCTAAATTCAGAAGAACACTAGTTAATTACCTTTTATATATATCTCAAAAGGAAATATAAAATCATGGGCCATAAGGTACACGTTAAGGACCAAAACAACAGACAGCAGTCAATATATTATGTCTGTAACTGCATGTATTCTTCGATCGGTTTACTGAACGAAAAACCATGCGAACCCGTCTTGAGACCGACTAACTCGGCTACGTTATGAAAAAAAGCCTTTTTCCATCCAGTGTAGGAGGACGGTGATTACATCCATTCTGATCCCGTGAGCGAATAGGAATTTTGGAGCCACATTTTTAGATATGACTCTATATATAAATATACACGGGTTACATATGCTGGTGTGTGTGTGTGTGTGTGTGTGTGTGTGTGTGTGTGTGTGTGTGTGTGTGTGTGTGTGTGTGTGTGTGTGTGTGTGTCAGGTTTACCAATTGATTTTTTTCGCAGTCTGTCAACTTATCACGGTCCTAATCCCTTTTGTGATACAATTAATAAAACATCAAGTAAAAAATTATGATAAAGTATTTTTATTTCATTTTATTGCAGAACACAAAGTTGCATTCAATATAACATATGATCGGGTTTTTAAATGTCACACTCAAATTAAGGGAACATAACAAAAATGCAAAACTAAAATAATTACTTTATGAGAAGAGGGGAAAAAAAAAAGAAAGAAAGAAAGAAAGAAAATTATAGGTTCAGATAACTCGCAGTGTATGAAAAATCGATGGCAGTCTGTCAATTGGTGACTCATATACATACATACACGTTTTGAACTTGTTTTTGTAACGTCTCGAAGATTGCTGTGTTTGTTATACAGCAATGTAAATTAACTTTGATTTAAAATATGCTGATTTAAATTATTATCTCTTAATTCCCCGCGAACAGCGAAGAAATCCTATATATATATATATATATATATATATATATATATATATATAATAAGGTAACTTACGTGAAATTATAATATTGTTTACAGTACTGCTTATATTAATTTAAATATACTATTTAATTATTCAGTTTCTTAAATATACCATTTATTTATAACTACACAAAGTAATGTTTAACTACGACGCCAGGCTTGGTGGCAAAAATCACCGATAGTAACAGCTTTTGATCAAATATACATCTCCTGAAATTATTGTTTAAACCCAATAACCAGCAAGATAAAAACTATAAGAAATAAAACTGAGATCACAGATAAATTTTAAAAAAAAATCAGCAAAAGCTCACCAGTTTCAGATCCTGTAGCGCGGTTGTGTGTTTCAGAGTAGTGAGAAATCACTAATGGCGCACTGAGGTAACATGATTTCAGTGTATCCAGGGTTCAGATAAGCCTCAATCCACACCTGTAAGCTCTTCATGGGAAATGACTGTGCGACTGAATAATATGAGAACATAGCCAGTCTTCATTTCAATAAAAACATCAGAAACCCAATACGATTCGCAGTCTTATCTTTCCGGTACAGAGTACACCAGAGTAACACTTCTTTCTAAAAGCTTCATTTGCAGATATCACTCGAACTGCCGATGGTAACAAGAGTTTTAGTAATAAAGTTGGAGAGACTAGCCAAGTAATTCTATTTTAGGGCAATACAATACTTGAGCAGTTTACAGTATGAACTTCTCCCCGAAATGGACGTACATGCCAATGAAACCATTTAAGTCAGAGGGGTACAGAAATGCCCAGTTTTTATTTTATTATTATTTTTTTAATAGGAGAAATGGAACCATGATTTCTCGTTACCAATGAGCATATCGAAAACCAAACCATAGTATCTCGTACAATTAAGCAAAATAATAATAAAATTATGTATGCAATACTAAAATGCGATTTCAGAAACTAACCTCAGTCATTGAAAAAATCATTTCAAATAAGTTAAAAGTTTAAAAAAACAGGTCTAGGACATTCTTAGATTAAACAACCTTTAATCTAAGAATATTATAGATACACTCTTAGTGATGACCAAGCATACGTTTCAGTACATCACTGTTAAGCCATTTCTCCTTTGACAATTTTTTTTTTTTTTTTATTATTATTACTTAATCTTTTTTTTTTTTGTGGAGAAAAATATCTCCCCCAAGAAAGAAAATGGGACGGTGAACAATTTGAAGACCACAGTATTTGATTGTTTAGCTGTACTCTCTATGATTAGAATCGGTAGTAAACCACGCAAGTTCTGTCTCGGGAGACAAAGAATGGGATATCACAGATTCCATTACTGAAGGAAAATGAAATATACAGAATTAGATGATAGCGAAAATAAACCGACAAATCATAAATCACTCGCTTACTCACAATTCAATTCGATATATCTTTTAAAACAAGACAATTCCTATGAAAAAAAGTAAACGGAGTAAGCTATACTAATCGGTACAGTGGCTCATTATATTGGATCAATATAGCCCACTCCGTTTACTTTTTCATAGGAATATTATATTAATACAGTATCATTTAGGGTATGAGGAGTTCACAAAAAGGGTTTAACGGAATGTACTCTTAAACTGAAAACAGTATTATATTACGGTAACATTTTAGATACTCGAGAATTTTTATTTTTACGGAGAATAAATCAGAAATAACTTTCTGAAACCTCCATATCCATGGTCTACAGACTTGTGTGGTAGTGTTTGACCCCAAGTGGCATCTGGAACTTTTCTTCACATGCGCTGCTCGTCTTCAATGGAGCAATTACACTCAGACCATCGTTTGCCAAACTCTTTCATACGCAGTTGGAACTTTGTATATCGGCCTCTCCACTACTGCTCAAATTAACTATTCGCAAGAGCAAATTTCCTTCCAAATGCAGAGCAAACAAGCAAAGGAGGGGAGAAGAGGGGAGGGGGCTCACATTAAGGTTACCCAAGAACAACCTCATACCCATGTGTACTATCTTCGGTTTACGCTTTTCAATACGTGCAGGCTCATGCTATAGTTAACCCACTTATCGACCAAGTTTCCACACCTCTTCTCAAATATGTATTACTAGAAAGCCTCATCAGATTCAGCCTTAGAGCAGCTCCTAAGCCATAAAAACACTACTTCACCTTTAAGATTGTTTTCTGCCAGTTCAGAAAGAAAATGCACAAAAATGTTCGGATATTCCATCTACCGGACCACCTAGGCTGAGAGGGTTTTTCTGCCAGTTTAGATTCAAAGGTGTTCAGAAGTTGGCATCGAGCTCATGTTCAAGAGCTGGATGCTAACTTCAACATGTCTATAGAGAACATAACGTAAAGAAAACGCATTCTCAATCAACCTAATCAAGTTTTCCTCCAGTCAAGCCCTTTGTGATCGCTAGCTGCCACAAGCTGTGTGAATATCATCCACTAGATATTACTTTCACCTGGGCAAGAGGTCATCATCTCTGAACCCTCATTAAGATAAAACTCTGTAACTGAACTGATTCGATACTACGTAATTCTCATTGAGTTTCAAACTAACTGTGCACAGTCTGCTTAGTTTTCTCTTCATCTTCAGTTACATTATGTAATCATTTTTCTATTTTTCAATATTTTTCACACGCCATGTGGACTCTACCTTGTCATTTGTGTCACTTCCTGTAAAACCCCCGGTCTTGCGGCCATGAAGTATTAAACTGTTAAACATTGTTCCTGTTATATACTATATACACTGAGTTGGCTTTCCATTATCAAAACCCACTTGTGTAGGAATGAACTGGTCTGTGACGCCAGTGAAGGCTCAAAATCGGAAACGGCTGATATAAGAATGTAGTTCGTACACGTGGCGATCAGTTTTTGAGTGTCTGCAAGGAGGAATGGGTTGGCGTCGAGATAGTTCCTACCTCGGAAGTGGAATGATTGCGAAGCCAAGACATGGAGGTGCCAGTATCTCAACAGCATCCAACATGGTTAAGTGCTTCCGTGCTTGGGGGGGGTCACAAGTCTAACATGACTGGCTCAACAGCGGTCGTACAACCTGCCAAAGGAACAGCCATGTGTGGTCGATGCCTCGTGTGTCTCCTCTCTAATAAAACAGCAATAATGCAGCACATTGCCCAATGTCTAGCCCAGTTAACCACTCAGTACAATGTAGGAATAGCAAGACCAATATCTACATGGAATATTGCGCCGGACATTACCTCGTATAGGCTATGGCAGTCGATGATCCTCACATGCTTACTGCGAGACACAAGAAACTACGCCTAGCATGGGAACTGCAACACCAACATGGACCACAGACATGTGGAAATCTGTCACTGGTCTAATGAACCCATTTCAAACTCTATCATACTGATGGGCGTATCCGCATTATTTGGAGAAAGTGCCATGAGGCCATGGCACCTGGTCACTGGTGTTCGGCGGGCTGGAGGCAGTGGTTTGGCGATTGTTTTCGTGGCATGATCTGGGTATTCTGATCACAGTCAATCAACGGTTCGATTTGAAAGCTTACGTTTCTATCATCGCCGACTAAGTACATTCCTTCATCATAACAGTGTATCCAGACAACGCAGGCGTCTTATCAACAGCATAACGCGCCATGCCACAAGACCCGCAGGTTACTAAGTGGTTTCAGGAAAATAACAATGAATTCTCCGTCCTTCCATGGCTCAACTGATCACAACCCAACTAAGCATGTTTGGGACCCTACTAGAAAAAGACTTTCGATGCTACGACCATCCATCTGACAATGTGCGGGCATTACTAGATACACTGTGCAACAAATGGGCAGCACTATCACAGGACACCAGGTAACACCTTGTGGAGTCCATGCCAAGACGTGTAAGGGCTATATTAAGGGCAAAATGTGGCATCCCGAGATATTAGGTAGATGTTGCTAATGCAAAGCCAACTCGATATATATTGTACATACACTCAGTGATCACTGAATTATGACCACCCCATTAGTAATGGACTATGCTGCGTAGCTAGAAAGATGCCTCCGTAGCCAGGTGGGCAGGAGCAGCAGTGCGCACGCGTCTTGATTAGACCGGGGTTCGAGCCCGTGACCACCAAATACGGAGGATGCGGAAAGGTCAGAGGATGACCACCGCATATCCCCGGAGCAATATGGCCTTAGTTGATAATGCTCCTAAAAACCAAATAACAAAACAAACATAGCTCGCAGAATGAAAAGCCGAACAGCTTCCTATATGTTAAAATAGTGGTAATTTGCATCTGGTCGAGAAAGTCAAAGTGATAAAGTATCAGTTATGAGAAGTAGTAAAGATATCACGGACTTTCAAAAGGGAATGATTGTGGGAGCTCGTGCGTCACGAGCTACCATATCGGAAAAGTCACATCTTGTCGGCTGCCCGTGGTAAGCGAAGGGTGCAGCGCGTTGTACAGGCTCAACGGCAGGTTACTGTGAGACAATGGGCAAAGCAATACAATATGAGGAATGCAAGATGGGGTTCCGCAGCAGACGACCCAAGAGACACCCTCTCTTCACCGTTGTCATCATAGATGGCGAATGCTATGGTGTCAAACAATACGTTGGTTGACAGCGGAGGACTAGAAAAGAGTGTGTTGGTCCAAATATCTGGTGCAACACGCCGACCTGGGCCTTCGTGTGTGGTGCCCACTATTCAGGCAGGGGACGGTGGTTACTTAATATGAGACATGTTTTGCTGGCAAGAACTAAGACCCTTGGCGCGTACGGACCAACATTTCACTAGTGAGGTCTACCCGCAGCTCTTAGAAGACCATGTACACTCTGCCATGGTAATGTTGCCTCCCGGATACAAACGGGATCTTCCATGACGATAATGCACAGTGTCATCCAGCCCACACTGTGTACAAGTTGTTCGAGGAACAGAGTGATGATATCGCCCATCTTGATTGGCCTCCAAAGTCACCTGACCTCACTTCAATTGAACTGCTGTGGGATGTTTTAGAACGGAAAGGGAGGAGTATGGATCACGCAAAAGTCATCTATTCCGACACTAGGAAAGCTTTGCAGGCTGCATATCCCTATGGATATGCAGCCTGCAAAATTAATTCAATGTTCAGACATCTAGTGGAATCAATGCCTAGGCATTGTTCTCATGGATAGCAGTGCTATCCATGAGAACGGTGGCCCAACACGGTATTGTGTAGGTAGTTATAATTCAGTGACCGCTCAGTGTATTTTTACTGTTAGTAAATGAGTATCTCTCTGTATATATAATATGCGGACGCGCATATACATACCCACACTACTAAGAATCTTTCCCTCGAAATACGGTTTAAGTAATGAAGGTTGTCATATTCCTTCACCAGTAATACATAATACGTAAGATAAACGTCTAGTAGAGTCAAGATAAAGATATAAATAAACAATAAATAAATGTGCTTATTTTCCAAGAGTTAAGTTGATAATTTAAAAGTTTAGTTTATCAAAAATTAATATGAACGGTTACATTCTCACACTTTGCGTATTTAATGTTACCGTACTGATTAAAACTATTATGCTTCCGCGGTTAAGGGGTCAACTTGGAACAAGAGCCATGATATCTACCTACTTATCAAGCAGTCTCTCCATGTAATGACCGAACCGAAAATTTTGAATTATCTTAGGAGACCACAAATAAACGTAAGGAGTTAATAAGCATGAAACATTTCATACAAAGTGCTACGTGTATTCTTTCAAGGAAGAGATAAAAGTGCACGATGCTGAGTCCAGAACTCTACTAAGTCAATATGTCGTTTGTTCGCTTCCTCCAAGCACACTTTCCAAAATGGGGCATGTAATTGCCATCTCTGATTAATGATATCATTATGAGGTTGGAGATGAAGAGTAAGCATAATGGCACAACGGAACAACATTTCATAACTAAACGAGAGAGAGAGAGAGAGAGAGAGAGAGAGAGAGAGAGAGAGAGAGAGAGAGAGAGAGAAGAGAGAGAGAGAGAGAGATGGGATTTTTCTTTAAACACGGCTTCTGAATTAAGGCCAGTTGGAATGAAAGCCATCAATCAGAGAGTAGGAAAATAGGAGGCATGCCTACTAATAGACTTTGTTAGAAAACTGAAAAATTACTGTATTTTAATGCGAATTTTATTTCAAGATGGAAAATACTCGTGAGTTTGCATCATAACGAACTGCTGGAACTCATTAATTTCAAGACCTTTTCATGCTATTCTTTACGTAATTAGTAAGCTTCAATACTTCCAAAATTTCTGTACAAATTCAAATTCTCCGAGGTGGCAAGCCACAATGTTAACTGGCACAGGGTGAATAAATGAGAAAAAAAAAAGTTTGGTATTTTTCCCCCACAGTTTTCTCTTGAGATAAATTTTATATCAAAAAGCCAAGCAATAAAATTAATACAAAAATAATGAATATCAATAATAAATATACTCAGGTAAATTTTCTATGTAGGCAAAGAATAAACTCGTTGAGAACCACTACTGTGCTGTGCAAGGTACTGAAAAGAACTCCAGTATTTTAAAATTCACCATCTCCTAAATAGGAAACATGGATTATAAGATAAGAAAACTAGAAATTCAAACACTTCACTCCACGTAAATTATTTGGGCTTAAAATTTGTTACAACGACATCCAATCCAACTCAACAATTTACTCAACTCCGGAAAACGTTTCGAACTCACTTCGGAAATAGTTATCAAACGTAGTTGAAATTTGGGCGAATTACTGAGTTATGTCCATGTCGTTATAACCTTTTCTCCTTCAGACAATAAATTAACAATTTATGCGAAGTGTTTAACATTTCGATTTTACTAATTAGTTTAATTAGATAATATTTATATGATATGCGATTCACAAAGTAAATCAGAAAACATAAGATGGAGTATTGATATAATGCTGAATAAAATTATCTTTACATAATACTCTCTAATTAATAATTAGTAATTGCACAAAGTTTAATTACATTAATTGTAACATCATTATACCCAAATGTATTACACATCAAAACCGTTCTTGAATACATTTGTTCACGATGCGATTTGCATCAAAAAGATAAATATTATATTATTCGAATAGTTTCAACCTAGAAGCGAGTTTATGATATTGGCGGAATTTAATAACGCAATTTTTAAATACGAAATTAAGTAACTGATGCGCAAATGAGTAACTGGTACTGAAAATCAGTATATTTTAAGGGGAACCATAGCAGTCGAACGAACAGTGTAATGGTGGAAGTTTTTCATGTGTATTTTTAATTACTTCGGGTATACGTGATGAAATTCGGTCGGCGTCAAGATTTTTTTTTTTCTTCCCCTTCTAACTCTTCCTTGATTCTTTTGACAGAAAAATTGAACAAACAAAAAGTTTCATAGAAAAATGCACACAGATGGAGCAGTATAGAATACAAGGTGCCGAGGCTAATAGAAGAAGGAAAGTAAGAAAAAGAAAAGAATAAGGTAAAAAAAAAAGGGGGGGGGTAGAATTTGAAGAACCTAAAAGATGCATTACATTATCTGAAATTAAAGGCTGAATCAAAGAGCAAATTAAAAGTAGAGAAGATGAAAGGGAGAGTAAAATATATGATTAATAAGTAAAGAAAAATAGTGAGCATCAAATTGAAGGAGAGAAGATAACAAAAATAAAAAACTAAGGGAAAGAAAAAGTTTGATGCAAACTATATATATAACATGTCGGGAAGGGAATTTTCGGAATAAACTAAAAAAACTTGCATAGAATGGAACCAAATTTTTTAACAACTATAAACGAAGCTCTTCTGCATTCTGCGATCCAAGTGGATCAAAAACAAGTCGAATTCAGCATACCTCCTCCAAGTAAAGTAAAATGGCTACTTTGCACATGTATTGTAGAAGTAACTAAATGCGTAATCATAGCACTCAATCGTAAAATGTATTCTCGGTACAGTCGACTTTTCAAAAACATTTATTACTAAATTAAATCATCATTCACCATCATTCGCCTAAAATCCCTACATCAGTGGCAGACCTTTATTAACATATTAAAGATAGGAATACATATTATTGTTCAATTAAAGAATGTGATCAGTTCATTTACAAATTAACTGATCATTATTTACTTACAAGTTGACCTAATGAGACGAACCGGTAAGTGAGATTTATGGAACTGCCTAGTGATTATTTCATGTATGAAGAAACCAGTTATCATGCATATACATTACCAAATTTGTTGTTATGTTGGTTTTTTTTAGGAGCATTAGCAACTAAGGCCATATTGCTCCGGGATATGCGGTGGTCATTCCCTGACCTTTCCGCAATCTCCGTATTTGGTGGTGACGGGCTCGAACCCCGGTATAATAGCACACTGCTGCTCCTGCCCACCTGGCTCCGGAGGCGCCTATATACAGGATGTTTCAGTTAAACGTTTCAGAACTTCTAAGAGGGGTAGGGTACATCCTGACAACTCGAAATCATATAGCAATGTGGGGTCGGAAATGCTCTCCTGAAGCGGTGTTGTACACAGAAGCACCATAAAGAAAAGAGACCGTAAGTGAGAAATCGTTTTAATAATACATGAAAAGAAGCAAAAGGTACATGGATTAAAGTAAGTGTTCGAAGTTTCTTCCACGGGCTATAATGCACGCCTCACATCTCCGACGCATGGACATCCGAACATTCTGGAATACTCCAGGCGAATTTCGAATTTCTTGAACAAGAACGCCAAGTTAGTAGGATGGATGATTACACGAACGCAGAGTTAGCCGATATGCATTTGGCGTACGGGGCTGCAAATTGTAGTGGGCCAGCCGCACAGCGTTTGTACGCGGAACGATATCCGACGAGGCGTATTCCCAGTCATAATTTCTTTGCAAGACTGCACCAGAGGTTAGCTGAGAGAGGTTCATTTGAAAGAGCTGACAGGGACAGGGTAAGAACAGCACGGACTCCAGCCGTCGAACAGAATGTGCTGCAGCATGTACAGGGGAATCCAAGAACGAGTACACGAAGTCTAGCAAACGCAGTCGGGGTTTCCCATTGCAGCGTCTGGAGGATTCTCCGAGAACAAGACATGCATCCGTTTCACGTGCAGCGTGTCCAAACACAGCAACCGGAGGATTATGCACCTCGTATTGCTTTCGCACAGTGGTACCTTGGAAAATGTGCTACAAATCCCCTTTTTCCTGCTGAAGTGTTGTTTTCCGATGAGGCATCCTTCACAAGGGAAGGAATTTTCAACACGCATAACGACCATATCTGGGCGGTCGAGAACCCGCATGCAATACGACGTCGTGCAGCACAGATTCGATTTTCGGTCAATGTATAGGCCGGTATTATGGGAGATCACCTCATCGGACCTTACCTGTTACCGTGTCGTCTAACCGGACCTATCTACTTGATCTTTCTGCAGCAAGTATTGCCACAACTTTTGAGAGATGAACAGATTTCTGCATCGACGCAACAGACAATGTGGTTCCAACACGATGGAGCCCCTGCCCATTATAGCGGAGATGTTCGTAACTACCTGGATGTCACATTTGGTCAACAGTGGATCGGACGTGGTGGTCCCGTGCGTTGGCCTGCTCGGTCACCCGACCTATCATGTCTTGATTTTTATTTCTGGGGTCATATGAAATCGCTAGTTTGTGACACCCCTGTTGACAATGCTGAGGAGCTGGTTGCAAGAATCGCAGTAGCTGCCGAAGAAATTCGAAATTCGCCTGGAGTATTCCAGAATGTTCGGATGTCCATGCGTCGGAGATGTGAGGCGTGCATTGTAGCCCGTGGAAGAAACTTCGAACACTTACTTTAATCCATGTACCTTTTGCTTCTTTTCATGTACATGTATTATTAAAACGATTTCTCACTTACGGTCTCTTTTCTTTATGGTGCTTCTGTGTACAACACCGCTTCAGGAAAGCATTTCCGACCCCACATTGCTATATGATTTCGAGTTGTCAGGATGTACCCTACCCCTCTTAGAAGTTCTGAAACGTTTAACTGAAACACCCTGTATATATATATATATATATATATATATATATATACACACAAACACACACTTCGCAGCTGGGTTGTCATCATTGCATTACCAGATACCTGCCCAACCACCGATGAGAAGCCAATAAGCTCCGAAAAGATGCCGTCTGGGTGGTGGTATTCGCCGAGAATAAGTAACAGTAGTCTTCTCCATTGGTAAAGCGTTGCTTATTCGAGGTAGTGCAACATCATGGTAACTCGTTATGAAGGTATTCGCAATATGAGATGTACTTAATGATGACTATCCGTAGTTACTTAGTAGCTGGCTGCGTGCAGAAACGATGCACTTGCACTAACTTATGCGTCAACAGCATTTATTTCACGAAATATTCAATTTGGTTCAAATACATTTTGTTGTATTTGTTGTTGTATTATAAAATGCTGCTTCTAGTAGCGGTAAACAGTTACTTGTAAAACGTCATGTCTTTGGAAATATTGATAACTGCCTTAGTTTGTTATTTATAAAACTATCTCAGAAAACCCTCATTACGCAGTTCTTCATCTCATTGCCTAGGACTTCATTCAAATTCCACGAAATTGCAAGGAATAATTTATCATCAGACATTTCTTAACGTACCATGTACAGTATTTATTTACTAATGGAAAGAACCGAATGATATTTTTTGCTATACTATTCGGAGAAATCCACTTGATTTTTATAGTTAATAGTACCATATCTAACGAAAAGCCTACCAATTACTTCTTAATAGAATCACAGTTCACAGAGAAGCAATGAAAGAATACCTGCTTATTTATGAACTTCATTTGAAGGATGAGCTTGTTCAGCTACTGAACCTTAAAGGCTATACTACAGTAAAGTGCATTCCCAAAACACGAGGCACAAAGGCTCCAAAGTTTAAATGCATCGTTAAGTAATATTTTGCATGAAGAGGGGTCCTCTTAGAAATCCTACTTCGGCTCTGTAATCTTCAGGAATGACTTTCCACACATAGATATCGATAATAATATTCAAATCTTAATCTCTTCAAACAATATGAGATTCTATGCATCTACCAGGAACAAAAGCGATGGATAAAATGCAACATGAATTGGAAATGGGATATATGTCTGTACAGTACCATAACACACGTACCCATTTATATTACACTATAAATGGGAACAAATATCAAGCAACGATTATTATATTTTTTATAAAATAAATGTCGTTATAACTGGAATTCTGGAGTAAGCATAATATCTATATATGTAGCTTTGTATTTTAGCATTACATTGGCAATTAAGGTTATATAATACGCTACTCGCGGTTCATATAAGGTTCTCTATTCCGGTTTCTCCAGATGTTTGCAAATTCTCTAGTTGGACTACCTACATCTGCCACAGAACTCCATAGGTTTTTTAAGTTCCCCTCCGTACAACAATTCACTGTTGTATCTTCCTTTGATTACAAGATATGCTATTTTGTTCTTGTTTTCCTTTCTTTGTTACTTATATACTACGTTTCTCCATGTACCATTTTTCTATGTAATGTCCATTTAACGTGTAAAGCTGTGGCATCCTGCCGTGATGGGAATAAAGACTATTTATATACTGATTGATAAAGATTATTTATTTACTGATTGATATAAAATCTTGGTCTGTAAGTAGTTCTGGGTCTTATTTTCGGAAGATACCATCGATCCTGGGTGCTAATCTGAACCAGAATAATAAAAACTGACAACGCAGATAACGCTTTTTCTTGATCCCAAAACTTATCTGACAAGTTCGATTTCCGGGTTCTCTCCGGTACAGCAAGCGTTCTTTATTTAAACATGAAGACTGAATTGCATTAGCATGGATTATATTTTGCTCTGGTAATGTGAGAGAGCAACCCCGAAGTTCATCATTCTTTATTTATTTTATTTTATTTTATTTTTTTGCATACAAATTTTCGCACTCATAGTAAGCAGGCCGTGGGATGTAGGAGAATAAGTAGAAATATATATAAAAAAAATTATCTAAAACAAGTTAGGTAATTTATGCATTTGGACATCTGATGGGGGAAGAAAATACATTAGTCTATAGACATAAAAGTTGGTAAAAAGATCCCTAAGAATAGTCTAATAATTTCTGAAATTTTGAAATGGATCGGAGTTGCTGTTACGAATTTATAACATTCTTTCTATGAAGGTGGGGGAGGGGGGAAGAATGTAACAGCAATTGGGCGTAAATGGAAAAAAGTAGCTACAAGATGATCTCTAATAGAGCCACAGAAAAGATTCGACAGGCAAAGGCAGTTTATGAGAAATCGCTAGCAAAGAGAGCAAAGAGGGGGGATAAGGAATTCTTCACATATATAAAATGCTAAGAAGAGCGGAACAAACCAGATACGACCTTTACGTAAGGGAAAGGGGATAGTATTAAATACACCAGCTGCCGTTGCAGATGAACTCAACAGTTATTTTGCATCGATATTTACAGAGGAAAAACCTTTTGTGGCAATGGGAAATTGTGGGAGCGAAGTTTAAAAATATGTAATTAATGATATTGAAATTTCGCAAGATTATTTAATGAAAAAACTTTCGAGACTACAGGCCAGTAAGGCTCCTGGAGTTGAAAGAATATACCCTATAATCTTAAGGGAGGCGGCAAGTAAGTGCATTGAACCATTCAGGCTAATTATGCGAGCATCACTAGACTCTGGGGAGATTCCGTTGGATTGGAAAAGCGCCAATGTATCTCCCATACATAAGGGTGGTTCTAAGAGTGAAATGGGAAATTATCGACCTGTCAGCCTGACTTCAGTGGTAGGGAAAATCATAGAGGCAATGATCAAGGGTGGAATTCAGGATCATTTGGATCGAATTGAAATTCTCAAGGATACTCAGCATGGGTTTGTAAAGGGAAAATCATGTTTAACAAACCTGGTTCGCTATTTCGAAAGGGTCACTCACGAGCTGGATTTAGGGAATAATTTCGACATTGTTTATTTAGATTTCAGCAAAGCTTTTGACTCAGTCCCACATGAGCGGTTGCTTTATAAGCTGGAACAGGTTGGAATCACTGGGAAAATCCTTAGATGGATAGAAGGATGGTTTCAGGGCAGGAGGCAGAGGGTTGTGATAAATGGCTATTCCTCAGATTGGATTGATGAAAGAAGTGGGGTTCCCCAAGGATCAGTATTAGGACTACTGTTGTTTTTAATTTTCATAAACGACATTGATGAAGGGATAGAGGGCGTGATGTCTAAATTTGCAGATGTTAAAATTAGTAGAGTAGTTAATGATCACTGTCAAGCTGAGCTTCTTCAGAGAGACCTAGATAGACTTCAGGAATGGTCAGAAAAATGGCAGCTGTGCTTTAATCCAACAAAGTGTAAGGTATTACACCTGGGAAACAGTAATCCCAAAATAACTTATTCACTTGGTAGAGTTCAACTAAACCCAGTACTGGAGGAAAGGGACTTGGGTGTTACGATACGGTCAGACATGAAATTCTCTGAGCATTGTAAACATTTATTTATTTATTTATTAAATCAGTTTATTTCCCAAGAAACCTTGGGTCACCCTGGGACGGCTCTGTGCCAGAAGGGTGTGAATATTTACAGACTAAGGTGCGAGGAACACATGCACAATAAACAAGAGTACATGCGTGCTCGACCCGAGACATTTACAGGATTAAATATACAATAATATACAAGATATACAGTAATATACAAAAAAAAAAAAAAAAAAACCAACAGTCTGTCATATTCAGGAGCAGGTGAGTATTATAATTTCATAATCTGGTAGCAGTTCTTCAGGATTTCCTTCCTGTAGGGCTTGTCTTCACAGAACCTATCAGGGTGGATCCTAAATTTATTGAAGATCCGAAGACAATTGGCTGGAAACATGTTCCTCAGGGAATCAATGTTTGACAGCATAAGACGTAGAGGGAGACAGGAGTCGGGGTGCTGCCCCCTTGCCCTCCTCGGGCCAGAGATTAATGTGGATACCGATGGAGCATCAATTCGCCTCGTTAGATACCGTGCGAGCGTGAAGACATTTTTTGTCATGATGATATGTCTCCAGGGAGTGGTGCCCAGATTTGCTTGTAGGATAGATCTGGAGATAGTTAGGGGGTGGCCTGCCACCCTGTTCATCCATCTAAGCAACCAGTACTCTAAACTGAGATACTTCTGAAGGTATGAGGCAGGGGCAGATGACCAAATTTCTGAAGCATAGAGAGGAATCGGCGAAATACACCTCATGATGTGCCGAACAAGCACGCTGGCTGATGCACACCAACGAGTTCTTGACGCACTGCCCAAAGAGCAGCGTACGTCTTCTGCCTCATCCTGGCAAAGTGAGGCTGAAAAGTGAGTCCAACATGCCCATGGTGTCCTATCGATGATCTATCGAACTTTTGCAAGTAGAGATAGGGACGTGATAATCCCATTATATAAGGCTTTTGTCAGACCACTCTTGGAATACTGTGTTCAAGTATGGAGACCGCACCTAAAGAAAGAAAGACATCGAGCTTCTTGAAAGGGTGCAAAGACGGGTAACTCGCCTGGTGAGATCGGCAAAAGGGCGTCCTTATGAAGAAAGACTTCGAATATGTGGGATGCAGAGTTTGGAAACTAGACACCTTAGAGGAGATTTGATTGAGGTGTTTAAGGCTCTGGAGAGGCATCAGTAAAATGAATGAGGACGAAATTTTCAAGATTATAAATGATGCTAGAACTAGGGGACATAAATTCAAGCTACGGGGGAAGATATTTAGATTGGACTACAGGTAGTTTTATTTTAGCCAGCGAGTTATAAATTACTGGAATAAGTTGCCTACATGGATGGTAGAGGCTGACAGTTTGGGGAAATTCAAAGATCATCTGGATAGTACCTTCGGGTGAGGGAAACGCATGGGATGATAGGTTTAATTTCCTTTTCTTTTATTAATTATTAGTTGGGTTTTTTTATCATTGTTTTATTCGGGTTTTTTTTTTTTTTTTGGCTGGTGCAGAATAAGCCATAGGCTTTCTTGCAACAGGCGGCCATTACTAATACTAAATCCTTTCCGGGGAACCAACAACAACAATGCCTCTCCACCACATCTGCAACGTACCTTCATGTATACACTGCGGGGGGGGGGGGGGATGTTGGAATCGGGTCAAAAACATTCCAAGGACCAAAAGATCATATGCTGAAAACTGGTATCGATTCGACTTTTTACTTCTCGAGTAATACACGAAGATTTATAATATACATTTTATAAATTTTCGATGCGGAGAGAAACATATGAAACCTGAATTAAGTGAAAAATCTTCCCACACATACGCACTTGGGGTGTGACCATATGTCAGTTTACTGAGAAATATTTACATAATTTAAGCTTTGAAGTCAATTTCATGCCCACATTATTGTATTAACATTACAACTCTCCGGAAATCACATATCTATCAATAAACTGACATATTGACACCCCTGGATACCAATGATACCCAACCCGAGTATCCCGACATTTCGGTGTGGCACAACATTTTTCAAAAATGCCAGGAGAATAGGATAACATTCAAAATGACTTAAATGGTAATCACACTTAAAGTGTGCCCCGAATATAACGCCTTTTAATTGTGAGTGAATCCTCGAGTGAAAGGGTAGGGAACCGTTGCTGTAATACGAGATATATTTCTTGGGGGGGGGGAAGGGCCTTGGAGGAGCTATAGAATCAGAATCGGGCCTAAAATGTGCCCAGTAACCAACAGAAAATACTACACATTTTGTGCGGATCTGACTTTTCCTTCTAGAGTAATGATTTGAACATCCAAAATAAACCTTCATTCACAATTCACGAATGGGGGGAGGGGAAGGTCGCATTTCTGTTTGTACAGTTTCCATTGCCGACAAATCTTTTTAATGAAAAGTCCGTTTCACGAAAATCCGTTCTTAGGATCGAGTTGTTACATGCAGACAGACAGGCAGGCATGCTTGAATACAACAGGCGGTCAAAAAAAGCTAAAGAAAAGTTACTTCCTAAACAAATAGACGTTCAGAGTAAAATATATGTGGTATTTGTTAACTACCTGCAAAAAGGGGGAAGGAACTAGTTGCCAAACAGCTGCTGCGGAACGAAGAACACGCAATAATAAACAGGAATAATACCTAATACTAATATGACAATTAGCATAATGTGAAAACGATTTAAAGCTAATAATCACTTTATCAAGCGTTTAAAAACAGATTTGATTTGATTTGATTTGATTTGGTGTTTATTGGCGCAAAAACAACTAAGGCTATACTGCGCCAGGAAACGATTAAAATAACACTAAAAATGAATTCTGGTAACCTTTAAAAAGGTTACCTCGTCAAATTATTTGTATATATATATCAATGTGTAAAAGCAGTATAAGTTTAAAAATAAATGATCCAATTTATATATGTGTGTATATATTAATAGCTTGTAAAAACTTAAAAACTGCTGACACGTGGTCGTTGTCTGATAAAATCTGACTGAGTGTATAAGGCTCAGTCGGATGAGTAAAAGCGGTAAAATATATATTGCGAATATCGGTAAAATTAACGCAATCTATTAAAATATGCTTTATTGATAAAATGGTGTCGCAAGACTCGCACATAGGAGGGTCATCAGCCCTCAGCAGAAAGGAATGTGTCAGATGACTGTGTCCTATGCGGAGTCGAGCAAGAACAACTTCCTCGCTCCGAGTCCTGCGCAGACTAGACTGCCATGTTTCTATTACAGGCTTTATTTGATATAATTTATTTGTTCTCTGTCTCTGCCATAGTTCTTGCCATTGGGAATATATCTTTTTGCGTATTATTTGCCTGTAGTCTGTATAGGGGACTGACAGGCAGCGATTATGAGTGGGTGTTGCTGATTTGGCTGCAGCGTCAGCCAAATCATTTCCCTTTATCCCAATGTGGCTAGGAATCCAGCAGAAGCGGATATCAAACTTGCATTCATGAAGAGAATGTCTCTTCTGCTGAACCCGACAAAGAACTGGATGAGAATTATATCTCGTAGATAATAAAGCCTGTAATACACTCAAAGAATCAGAATATATTATTGACCTTTGGAATTGACAAGTTCGAATGTGATCCAAGGCTAGCTCTATAGCATACAGCTCTGCAGTGTATATGCTGGATTCGGGAGGAATCTGCTGAGATATTATAGTGTCCGGAAAGACAGCAGCAGATCCTACGCACGATTCAGACTTCGAGCCGTCTGTGTAAACGGGCAGGAAGTCTGAGTGCTCAGCTTGGTGCGCAGAGTAGAGCTGCTGGTAGACAGATGAAGAGGTCTCAGACTTTACCCATTTCTTAAGGGAAAGGTCGCACGGTGGGGGATGAGCATGCCAGGGTGGAGTAGTTTCTTTTGGTGTTTGTGCCACCTTGTCTACCATGATGTTAAACTCACTGATTAGCTCTTGGATACGAATACCAAAAGGTCGGTTGGCAGTCTGACGGTTATTGTACAAGTTTTCCCAACGTGGCTCAAAAACCGATGTCCACGTAGGATGGTCTGGCAGGGATTTCAACTTTAAAGCATAGTTTAAAGACAACTGCTTACGTCGAAGGGATAACGATGGTTCGTTTGCTTCGACGTATAAGCTCTGGACAGGAGATGTTCGAAAAGCTCCAGTAGCGATACGGATAGCCTGATGGTGGACAGGGTCTAGCCATCGGAGGACACTATCTCTAGCTGAAGAGTATACCTGGGACCCGTAGTCTAATTTGGGTCGTACAAGTGCACGGTAGAGCCGTAGTAGGGTGCATCGATCTGCTCCCCAACGCGTTGAGGAGAGAGAGCGGAGGATATTGAGTCCCCTCGTGCAGTTTGTACGAAGTTGACGAATATGTTTGAGAAAAGTCAACTTTTTATCAAACACAAGTCCCAAGAATTTTGTGTCTGACACTACTGGGATAACATTTTGTCCGAGCCGTAATTCAGGTTCAGGATGAAGATTACGCTTGCGACAAAAGTGTACGCAAACGGTCTTCTCCGGCGAGAACCTGAAGCCATTACCAAGTGCCCAGGAATTAAGGCAATCAATGGCTTTCTGCAGTTGTCTTTCAATAACCCTCATGTTGCATGACTGACAAAATATGCTAAAGTCATCAACATAGAGGGCACAGTTTACAGTTGGAGGAAGTTGTTCTGTGATGGAATTGACTTTGATGGCAAAAAGCGTGACACTTAATACTGATCCTTGTGGTACTCCCTCCTCTTGGCTGAAGGGACGAGAGAGTGAGGATCCCACACGAACTTGGAAAGATCGATTGGCTAAAAAGTTTCGAATAAAAAAGGGGAGATACCCCCTAAGGCCAAGGCTATGCAGATCTTTTAAAATGCCAAATCTCCAAGTTGTGTCATACGCTTTCTCCATGTCAAAGAACACCGACACCAAGTGTTCGCGTTTTAGGAAAGCATCCCGGATGGATGCTTCCAATCTAATAAGATGGTCCAAAGTGGACCGGTTCCTTCGGAAGCCGCACTGGATGCTGGAGAGAAGGTCATTTGATTCTAAATACCATATTAAACGAGAATTGACCATTCTCTCCAGGATTTTGCACAGACAGCTAGTCAGAGCAATGGGACGATAATTGGTGGTAACTTTTGGATCCTTTCCTGGCTTAGGAAAGGCAAGAACGATTGCCTTTCGCCAGGAATCCGGAAACTGCCCCTCAGTAAAGATTCTGTTATACAGAAGGAGCAGACAATCCATAGATTTTGGTGAAAGATGTTTAATCATTTCATAATGGATGCCATCTGGTCCAACGGCACTTGCTTTGGAAAGAGCGAGGGCTCTTTTGAGTTCCAGAATAGTGAAATCCCCGTTGTAGGGATAGATGCTCCTACATTTAAAGGTGAGTGCCTGTTTTTCGGTTTTGTATTTCAGGACCAGGAACTCTGGGGAATACGAAGATGTTGAAGAGATGTTAGAGAATGTTTCCCCAAGAGCATTGGCTATTGCAGTTGGATCTGCTGTAGCGCATCCATTATAATCTAGGATTGAGGAAGGGTGGGATGTATATTTTCCCTTCATTTTCCGGATTTTATCCCAGACTACCTTAGAGTTGGTAGACTGGTTAATAGATGATGTAAAACGGATCCACGATTCCTTTTGACTCTGACGACGGATGTAGCGTGCTTTGGCTCGTGCACGTTTGAAGGCTATAAGGTTGTTCGTGGTGGGATATCGGCGAAATATCCCCCACGCTTTGTTTTGAGCCTTTTTTGCTGCTGTGCATTGTGAATTCCACCAAGGTTTAGGAAATGGTGGAAACCGGGCTGATGTTTTTGGGATAGCATTAGCAGCTGCTTGGACAATATTTTCTGTGATGTACTTAACTGCATCATTGATAGGCTCTTGACTGACTGTACTAAGATCAAAATTTGCCTGGTGTTGGAAGGCAGTCCAGTCAGCCCGATCAATCTTCCACCGTGGTAACCTGAAGGGAAGACATGGTCTCCCACTGTGTAGCAAGGTTATCACGGGGAAGTGATCACTACCGTATGGACTCTCCTCCACTTCCCAGGTGAGTGAAGGGAGTAGAGAAGGGGAGCAGATAGAGAGATCAATGGCAGAAAAAGTACGGGTAGGCATGTGGAAAAAGGTGTTTGTTCCAGTATTTAGAAGGGAAAGGTCATTGTCATTGAGCATACGCTCTATGACTCGTCCCCTTCCATTGATGTTAGCACTACCCCACAGGGTGTTATGTCCATTAAAATCCCCAAGAAGTAAGAAAGGGGGAGGCAGCTGCGTTAGAAGATCATCAAGGTCTGCCTGGGAGATGTCAGTACCAGGTGGCAAATAAATAGAGCATACAGTTAATAAGAATCCCACTGAAAGGCGAATTGCAACGGCCTCTATGCTGGTTGTAATTAGCAAGGGCTGCACTGGGGTCTGGTTACCCACGAGGATAGCCACTCCCCCATGTACAGGGCCATCCGCAATTCTATCCTTTCGAAAAAATGTGATGTTGTGCATGGTGGGATCATCATTTGCCTTTAGATATGTCTCCTGCAAGCAAAAGCAAACTGGCTCGTGCTTTTGCAGGAGGGCCTTGATGTCATCTATATTTCGCCGGAATCCACGACAATTCCATTGTAGGAATTTAGCCATTATTTTGGCTTGGTGGGTCCATCAGGCGGCTTCCGAGGTGCTGAGGGCTTACTTTTGTCAGTCTTGGATTTATCTTTTTTGGGGAAGAATGGACGCTGTCCCGTGTCCATTTCCTCCTCCGCAAAGAGTTCCAAGACTGACTCTTCGGGTACCTCCTTCTGCTCGACATCCATCTTTTCTTGGGTAGTAGGGGGGACTTCCCCTTTTTTATTCTTTTCTTTCGCAGTTACCTTTGGAACTTGTGGAGCATTAGGAGGTACCGATATAGGAGTGGCAGCTGATTGGTCCTTTTGTGCAGGTTTTTGAGAACTTAATAGATATCGCGCGATGGGAGTGAAAGACTCCTTTGGAGGAATGGTCATGTCCGTCTGAGTTCCGACGGAACATCTCCCTGCTACCTTCTGGGCGTAGGTAGGTTTGTTGATATTCAGGGGTTTGACCGATTTCCTTGCCTCCTGGTATGATATGTTAAGCTCTGCCTTCAGCCGTTGAATCTCTTTTTCTTCTTTCCACCTCTGGCATGCTCGTGAGTAGGCGGGGTGTTCGCCCTCACAGTTAATACAGGTGGGTTTTGTGGCTGAACATGCTGTTGTTTCGTGGTCCTTTGCACCGCATCGAGCGCAGGCAAGGACTCCACGGCAGGCCATTTGAGAATGTCCATACTTCTGGCACTTAAAGCATCGTAAAGGGTTGGGAACGTATGGACGCACTGAACAGTTGATGTATCCAGCTTTAATCTCGTCAGGAGGTTTAGGAGTGTTAAAAGTCAGGATAACGCTCCTGGTTTTAACAATTTTTCCATCCCTTCGCGCAGTGATTCTCTTGACGGCAATGACTCCCTGTGGTTTTAATTCGGAGCAGATTTCCTCCTCGTATACGTCAAGAAGGTCCCACTCCGAAATGACACCTCTAGAATAATTGAGTGTTCTGTGTGGTGTCACTGTTATAGGGATTCCTCCGATTGATGTTACTCGGAGTAGATGTTCGGATTGCCTGTCATTTTTAGTTTCAATTAAGAGGTCTCCAGAACGGAGCCTCTTAACTGATTTGGGAGAACCTACTAACCCATCTAACCCTTTTTGAATAAAAAAGGGCGACATTTTACCAATCGGTTTTTCAGTGGTAGAATGCATAATAAGAAATCTTGGGACAGGCCCTGATGATGGTATTTCCGTTCGCTGCCTCTTTGTTGCGATAATATTATCTGCCTCTCCGTCTAATTTTTCAGATAGGGACCGGGTTGGGGCCCCTGAAGAAGTAAGTTTATCAGGATTCATGAAGTTTATTTAGTTGTTCGGTGCCCGGGCTCCCCACCCACCACGGAGCCCAAAGGGACGCCCACTACCCGGCATGCAATAAATGCGCTCGGGAGTGGGACGCCAGGGCTACCCAGACACTATACCCGCACCGCCGCCAGCCTGAATCCTGTCCCTCGGACCATGAGGGTAGGGGCGTGGCATTGACACGGTTGACCCTCGCAGGCGAGGCTACTAGCCGATTGATCCTAGCCGGGCCTTCCAGGACCACCCGTCTTGTCGAAGCAGGGGCCAAAGTGGTGTATTGAAGCTGGGCCCCTCAACCACCAGGATCCCCCTTTCCGAATTTCCACGGGTCGCAGCGCACGGCAAACACGCCGGATTCCATTGATGTAAGCCCGGAACCTAGGCTGTGGGCGTTGGATCCCAGTGATGCTAGTCTGGAAGTCCAGCAGCGTCACTGGGAGGTCCCCTCACCACGTACAGGTGCCCACGTCGAGGGGTTTAAAAACAGATGAACACTTCTTGATTATTATTATAATTTATACATTTTAATTTACATTTTCCTTTAGGCAGCCTGTTTGGCTAGCAGGGCACATCATAATAACCATGACTGAAATTAAATACATAAAACATTAACCGGTATTGCTTCACACATCTCGCATAAACATCCCAGCTTCAAACACACACATCTCATTCATAACACATATTACTTACAAATTAAATTTTATCATTTTATACATTCTTACTGTATGAAGCGTAAGAATTGTATATATCACCTTATACAAAGCGCCACTATGGCGTTTCTGTATGTTCTGTGCACGTCACATTCTTTCATAGTCTCAGTTTAAAGAACTGCACATTTCAATGACGTTCGCCGGGGAAGTACATCACAGAGACATTGATGGCCAGTTCTGTTTCTCCCAAAAGGTCTTAACCAATCTGAGAAGCTTGAAGATATGAAAGGGTTAATATGAGGTGAAGAGTGAAAGACGAAAAGGGCAATATCTCCGAAGTCTTTGATTAGATTTATATTCGCAACGAACAAACTAAACTACATATAAAGTAAACAGTGGAAAATGAAATTCTGTGCCATTAGAGAATGAATTGGTGACGTGAGAAATTTAAGTCATCCGTGAACCTACGACATATCAGCAGACTGGATTACGGACGACAGATCATTACGATATAGTATAAACATAAGAGGGTCTAAAGGCAAGACGTGAGAAGCCCTGGTAACAGAAAGATTATCCTCTGCGATAGCCTTTAACGATTTTTAGGTAACTGTTCAAACAATTTCAGTAACGGAAGACAACAGGAAGAACATAAAAGTTTATAGAAAAGAATACCTGATTTTAAAAAATCAGAAGCATGAAACGTATCGAGAGATATGAAGTATGTTTTTATCAAGATGAGAACATATAAAATAGGTAAATCAATAGGAGCAAAAAGAGGAATTTATTGTAGCTTAAACACAGAGCGTACAGATAAAGCAGAAATATATGAGCTTTCGGCTATATGGTAGCCTTCGTCAGAATTAAAATACATGAATGGCAGTTGGAATGAAGATGTGCACTGCCAGGTGCGTGAGACGCGAGGTTTAATTGTTTGTTGACGTCTGTGGCTGTGACGCATGATGACGTGGCCAGCGCTTGTCCAATGACAGAACTACTGACTCTGTGATCGGGTTGACTTGGTAACCACTGTTCCTGTTTAAGGATTTATCCGAAGATTTTATATTTAATGATTCCAACCAGGTACGCTTTAGGTAATGGTGGGATCTGTCTACCACCACGACATCGCGGTGTGGGTCGATGTCGTGGTGGGTTGTCCAGACATGTTCGGCGATAGCTGAGTGTTCTATATCCGCTAAACGGATCGCTCTTTTGTGCTCCGAGAGACGTTTCTCGAGTCGACGTCCAGTCTCTCCGAAGTAGCAGCTAGTGCAGTCACGGCAAGAGATGCGGTAGAATAAACCGCTCTGCAGAAGGGTGGGGACAGGTGTTTTCACGTTGGAAATGAAAGAACGCAGTTTCCTGCCTGGGAGCTGGATGCACTTTATTCCGTGCGTTCTCAGGATTCTGCCGATCTGTTGTGACAGGTTGGGGTAGTATGGGATGAATGCCCTTGTGGATGGCTCGTCACTGTTGGTGTTGTAGCTGGTCGTCACGATGTCACGTGTCTGTAGATCACACCTGTCGAGGACGTCAATGGGGTAGCCACACCTCGTAAGGTCTACTTTGACCCTAGTGACCTCTTTGCGTCTTTCATCAGCGGAGCTGGAGTGTGTCCAGGCGCGAGTAAGCAAGGTTCGGGCCGTGGAGAGGAGGTGGCCTCGCGCGTGTGCTGACCGGAAGTTGGTAAACTGGCCAGCACACATGGGCTTACGATAAACTGTAGTCCTCAGGTATGTGCCTTCACGTCGGACAAGTGTGTCTAAGTATGGTAAAGAGTTGTTCGACTCCAGCTCAATCGTGAATTTTATGAAGGGCGATAGTGAGTTGAGGTATGATAGAAGTCGCTGACCTGAGTCTCTAGGGATGACCATGAACACATCGTCAACATAGCGACACCAAAAGGCGATGTGATCAGGTGCGTGTGCAAACGCACGTCCCTCTAACTCCTCCATCACGATGTTTGCTGTGACTGAGCTGACCGGGGAACCCATGGCCGTGCCATGTATCTGCTGGTAGACTGAGTCATTAAATATGATCGCACCCCCTGTTAAGCACAGTCTGAGGGCGGTGGAAATGTCATCGGGTGTGAGACCAGTTCTTTCGTTGAGGGTTCTATCATTGTCCAAGAGTTGTTTTGCACAAGAAATGGCAAGTTCCACAGGGATGGAGGTAAAGAGCGATATGACGTCGAACGATGCCATAACTTGATTCTGCGAGATGGATACAGTGCGAATCCTCTTTATGAATTCAACACTGTTGGAAACGGTGTGGGTGGTCTTGCCAACCAGAGGAGAAAGAAGTCTCGAGACAAATTTAGACAGCTCGTAAGTCGGTGATCCACAGCAGGATACAATTGGTCTCAGTGGTGTGTCTTCTTTGTGCACTTTCGGTAGGCCGTAAAACCGTGGGATCTGACATCCGGAAGCACGGAGGTGATTACGGGTTGACTGTGTGATTTTCCCTTGTTTCAGCCAACTGTTGACGAGGATATTCACCTCTGATTCCCATCGTTCTAAAACTCTGTTGGGGTTGATGGTCAGGGGTTTGTATACAGTAGTATCCCGTAAAAGTAGTAGCGCTTTCGCCATGTAATCAGTGTGATCCATTACAACCGTACAGCGGCCTTTGTCTGCCGGTAGAATGACAATGGACGAATCCTGTTTCAATGCCTTGAGGGCAGAGAACTGTGTACGGTTGAGGTTAGAAGAGACGGGGCGAGCACGGTGTAGAACTGCTGCAGTCTTCAAGCGGATTGTGTTGGCTACATCTTCTGGGAGGCGTGATAAGCTGGCTTCCACACTTAAGGCGATGTCGGTGATCGGCGGGTGCTTAGGAAGAACGGCAAACGTCATGCCAAGAGTCAATAAGTTTACTTGGTCCGCAGATAACTGTTTGCTGCTTAGGTTCAATACGAAGTCCGTGGAATTAGTGAGAGGGGTATTACATTGGCTGCGCAATTGATGGGATTCATTAATCAAATTACAAAACTTACGTTTCTGTCGGGTACAATAAAGATCTGATTCTCTGATGGCCTGGTGACATAAAGTGTTGACCACATCGGTGTAAACGGGATCGGGAATCAGAGTCTTAAGGTCGGCTAGTAGGGTTGCCTTGCTCGCTGAAGCACGTTGTATGTCATGATGGAGGCAGCCGATCCATATACGTAGGGTTTTGAGGCCGAAGTTCCGACAGGCACGTCTCATGCGCTCATTAGAAAACGGTTGTTTGTAGCGAAACCCTTTCGGTATAATCTCGTTAGCTTTGCACCTATGCGCAAACCTCAGGTGTTGTCTACTACGGGCTATGAAGATAAAATCTTTCTGTAGTCTCACGACCATGTCGTATGCTGGTTGGCCAAGAATAGTACGAACATAACGAAACAGGCCTACGCGCTGCTCTGGATTCATTGAGGAATTTATTGTAGCTTAAACACAGAGCGTACAGATAAAGCAGAAATATATGAGCTTTCGGCTATATGGTAGCCTTCGTCAGAATTAAAATACATGAATGGCAGTTGGAATGAAGATGTGCACTGCCAGGTGCGTGAGACGCGAGGTTTAATTGTTTGTTGACGTCTGTGGCTGTGACGCATGATGACGTGGCCAGCGCTTGTCCAATGACAGAACTACTGACTCTGTGATCGGGCTGACTTGGTAACCACTGTTCCTGTTTATTGTTTAAGCTACAATAAATTCCTCAATGAATCCAGAGCGCGTAGGCCTGTTTCGTTATGTTCGTACTATTCTTGGCCAACCAGCATACGACATGGTCGTGAGACTACAGAAAGATTTTATCTTCATAGCCCGTAGTAGACAACACCTGAGGTTTGCGCATAGGTGCAAAGCTAACGAGATTATACCGAAAGGGTTTCGCTACAAACAACCGTTTTCTAATGAGCGCATGAGACGTGCCTGTCGGAACTTCGGCCTCAAAACCCTACGTATATGGATCGGCTGCCTCCATCATGACATACAACGTGCTTCAGCGAGCAAGGCAACCCTACTAGCCGACCTTAAGACTCTGATTCCCGATCCCGTTTACACCGATGTGGTCAACACTTTATGTCACCAGGCCATCAGAGAATCAGATCTTTATTGTACCCGACAGAAACGTAAGTTTTGTAATTTGATTAATGAATCCCGTCAATTGCGCAGCCAATGTAATACCCCTCTCACTAATTCCACGGACTTCGTATTGAACCTAAGCAGCAAACAGTTATCTGCGGACCAAGTAAACTTATTGACTCTTGGCATGACGTTTGCCGTTCTTCCTAAGCACCCGCCGATCACCGACATCGCCTTAGGTGTGGAAGCCAGCTTATCACGCCTCCCAGAAGATGTAGCCAACACAATCCGCTTGAAGACTGCAGCAGTTCTACACCGTGCTCGCCCCGTCTCTTCTAACCTCAACCGTACACAGTTCTCTGCCCTCAAGGCATTGAAACAGGATTCGTCCATTGTCATTCTACCGGCAGACAAAGGCCGCCGTACGGTTGTAATGGATCACACTGATTACATGGCGAAAGCGCTACTACTTTTACGGGATACTACTGTATACAAACCCCTGACCATCAACCCCAACAGAGTTTTAGAACGATGGGAATCAGAGGTGAATATCCTCGTCAACAGTTGGCTGAAACAAGGGAAGATCACACAGTCAACCCGTAATCACCTCCGTGCTTCCGGATGTCAGATCCCACGGTTTTACGGCCTACCGAAAGTGCACAAAGAAGACACACCACTGAGACCAATTGTATCCTGCTGTGGATCACCGACTTACGAGCTGTCTAAATTTGTCTCGAGACTTCTTTCTCCTCTGGTTGGCAAGACCACCCACACCGTTTCCAACAGTGTTGAATTCATAAAGAGGATTCGCACTGTATCCATCTCGCAGAATCAAGTTATGGCATCGTTCGACGTCATATCGCTCTTTACCTCCATCCCTGTGGAACTTGCCATTTCTTGTGCAAAACAACTCTTGGACAATGATAGAACCCTCAACGAAAGAACTGGTCTCACACCCGATGACATTTCCACCGCCCTCAGACTGTGCTTAACAGGGGGTGCGATCATATTTAATGACTCAGTCTACCAGCAGATACATGGCACGGCCATGGGTTCCCCGGTCAGCTCAGTCACAGCAAACATCGTGATGGAGGAGTTAGAGGGACGTGCGTTTGCACACGCACCTGATCACATCGCTATTTGGTGTCGCTATGTTGACGATGTGTTCGTGGTCATCCCTAGAGACTCAGGTCAGCGACTTCTATCATACCTCAACTCACTATCGCCCTTCATAAAATTCACGATTGAGCTGGAGTCGAACAACTCTTTACCATACTTAGACACACTTGTCCGACGTGAAGGCACATACCTGAGGACTACAGTTTATCGTAAGCCCATGTGTGCTGGCCAGTTTACCAACTTCCGGTCAGCACACGCGCGAGGCCACCTCCTCTCCACGGCCCGAACCTTGCTTACTCGCGCCTGGACACACTCCAGCTCCGCTGATGAAAGACGCAAAGAGGTCACTAGGGTCAAAGTAGACCTTACGAGGTGTGGCTACCCCATTGACGTCCTCGACAGGTGTGATCTACAGACACGTGACATCGTGACGACCAGCTACAACACCAACAGTGACGAGCCATCCACAAGGGCATTCATCCCATACTACCCCAACCTGTCACAACAGATCGGCAGAATCCTGAGAACGCACGGAATAAAGTGCATCCAGCTCCCAGGCAGGAAACTGCGTTCTTTCATTTCCAACGTGAAAACACCTGTCCCCACCCTTCTGCAGAGCGGTTTATTCTACCGCATCTCTTGCCGTGACTGCACTAGCTGCTACTTCGGAGAGACTGGACGTCGACTCGAGAAACGTCTCTCGGAGCACAAAAGAGCGATCCGTTTAGCGGATATAGAACACTCAGCTATCGCCGAACATGTCTGGACAACCCACCACGACATCGACCCACACCGCGATGTCGTGGTGGTAGACAGATCCCACCATTACCTAAAGCGTACCTGGTTGGAATCATTAAATATAAAATCTTCGGATAAATCCTTAAACAGGAACAGTGGTTACCAAGTCAACCCGATCACAGAGTCAGTAGTTCTGTCATTGGACAAGCGCTGGCCACGTCATCATGCGTCACAGCCACAGACGTCAACAAACAATTAAACCTCGCGTCTCACGCACCTGGCAGTGCACATCTTCATTCCAACTGCCATTCATGTATTTTAATTCTGACGAAGGCTACCATATAGCCGAAAGCTCATATATTTCTGCTTTATCTGTACGCTCCTGTGTTTAAGCTACAATAAATTCCTCAATGAATCCAGAGCGCGTAGGCCTGTTTCGTTAGGAGCAAAAAGAGCCAACTTCGTAGGGAGAAAACTATACTGATTACCAGTGAAGAAGAGAAAATGATAATCACTGACATAAGTTGAACAGAACGGTTAGGACTATCTTTTCTATCACCATTCAAAACATTTGAAACGCTTATATAAGCAAAGATTAATATACAGTACAGTCTGGATCAATTATATATCGGAATTAAGGAATGGTCACCGAAACAAATAAAACATTAAATGTCAGAGATAAAAGAAACGGCTGATTTAATTCATCTCCATCCCCAAGCGGTACACATATTTTGTAGAAAATTTCTCATGAACAAGGAAGTTGGCTCCATTAAAAGCAGTAAATCATACAGCATTTATAGCCAACATCCGCCGTTTGAAATTTCTGCACCCTGCAGTTTGGCATTTATCCAACTTAAATGCCTGCTCAGCCATCACTGTCAAAGGCAGTGTGAGGATACGAAGATACCATATGACACTGACTCAGTGTTCTGAATTTTTCTCTCCCCACCGCTATTTCCCCCCTTTTTCTGACAGTTATTGCATTCAAAAGCTAGTGGCACATATACAGATTACTGCTCCCAGTCTCATTATTATTACATATTTCAAATTATTATTTTGCTGTATTGTCAAGGAAAATCTTAAACTTAAATTTTAAGGGACGTCACAAAAAAATAGAAGTTCGGATAGCTGGACTTCTGATTTCACTGTTTACAGAGATGAACTGTCGGGATGGTAGACCTTCACCTTCTCTAAGGATCATTCGTTCGACTTTCAAACTCCCATTATTTGCTAACATGACTTTAGTTGATTCTGAAATACTCAAATGAATCACATTAGAATACAGTGACACAAAACATAAAACTCTGTGAGTTTTCACAATAAGATCTTTGCTGGCGGTATAAAAAGGTCAAGATAATTATCTTGATCTTTATATACCTACTCCTACTTTGTAGAAATCCATAAAAAGATAAAATTTTAGACCTCCATCACACTCCGGATCCTGGAAGTATTAGTAACGGCCGCATGGTGCAAGAAAGCCTATGGCTTATGCTGCACCAGCCAAAAAAAAAAATCCGAACAAAACAATGATAAAAAAAAAAAAAATAAATAAATAAATAAAATAAATAACTAAATAATAATAATTAATAAATAAAAAATAAATAAAAAGGAAATTAAACCTATCAACCTATTCGCTTCCCTTACCCGAAAGTACTATCCAGATGACCTTTGAATTTCCCCAAACTGTCGGCCACTACCACCCATGAAGGCAACTTATTCCAGTAATTTATAACTCGCTGGCTAAAATAAAACTTCCTGCAGTCCAATCTAAACATTCCCCCTGTAACTTGAATTTATGACCCCTAGTTCTAGCATCATTTATAATCTTGAAAATTTTGTCCTCATTCATTTTACTGATGCCTCTCAGAGCCTTAAACACCTCAATCAAATCTCCTCTAAGGTGTCTAGTTTCCAAACTCTGCAACCCACATATTCGAAGTCTTTCTTCATAAGGACGCCCTTTTGCCGATCTCACCAGGTGAGTTACCCTTCTTTGCACCCTTTCAAGAAGCTCGGTGTCTTTCTTTAGGTGCGATCTCCATACTTGAACACAGTATTCCAAGTGTGGTCTAACATAAGCCTTATATAATGGGATTATCAAGTCCCTATCTCTACTTGCAAGAGTTCGATAGATCATCGATAGGACACCATGGGCCTTCCTTGCAACCTGTTTACAATGCTCAGAGAATTTCATGTCTGACCGTATAGTAACACCCAAGTCCCTTTCCTCCAGTACTGGGTTTAGTTGAACTCCACCAAGTGAATAAGTTTTTTTGGGATTACTGTTTCCCAGGTGTAATACCTTACACTTTGTTAGATTAAAGCGCAGCTGCCATTTTTCTGACCATTCCTGAAGTCTATCTAGGTCTCTCTGAAGAAGCTCAGCTTGACAGTGATCATTAACTACTCTACCAATTTTAACATCATCTGCAAATTTTGACATCACGCCCTCTATCCCTTCATCAATGTCGTTTATGAAAATTAAAAACAACAGTGGTCCTAATACTGATCCTTGGGGAACCCCACTTCTTTCATCAACCCAATCTGAGGAATAGCCATTTATCACAACCCTCTGCCTCCTGCCCTGAAGCCATCCTTCTATCCATCTAAGGATTTTCCCAGTGATTCCAACCTGTTCCAGCTTATAAAGCAACCGCTCATGTGGGACTGAGTCAAAAGCTTTGCTGAAATCTAAATAAACAATGTCGAAATTATTCCCTAAATCCAGCTCGTGAGTGACCCTTTCGAAATAGCGAACCAGGTTTGTTAAACATGATTTTCCCTTTACAAACCCATGCTGAGTATCCTTGAGAATTTCAATTCGATCCAAATGATCCTGAATTCCACCCTTGATCATTGCCTCCATGATTTTCCCTACTACTGAAGTCAGACTGACAGGTCGATAATTTCCAACTTCACTTTTAGAGCTACCCTTATGTATGGGAGATACATTTGCACTTTTCCAATCCAAGGGAATCTCCCCAGAGTCTAGTGATGCTCGCATAATTAGCCTCAATGGTTCAATGCACTCGCTTGCCGCCTCTCTTAAGATTATAGGGTATATTCCATCAACTCCAGGAGCCTTACTGGTCTGTAGGCTCGAAAGTTTTTTCATTAAATAATCTTGCGAAATTTCAATATCATTAATTACATATTTTTTAACTTCGCTCCCACAATTTCCCATTGCCACAAAAGGCTTTTCATTTGTAAATATCGATGCAAAATAACTGTTGAGTTCATCTGCAACGGCAGCTGGTGTATTTATTACTATCCCCTTTCCCTTACGTAAAGGTCCGATCTGGTTTGTCCTGCTCTTCTTGGCATTTATATATGTGAAGAATTCTTTATCCCCTCCCCCCCCCTCTTTGCTCTGTTTGCTGCAGTTGAGAACCAACATATCTGTGCAGCCTACAGCAGAAGACGGTA
The DNA here is from genome assembly GCF_048544385.1 of Mastigoproctus giganteus. Taxonomy (NCBI): domain Eukaryota; kingdom Metazoa; phylum Arthropoda; class Arachnida; order Uropygi; family Thelyphonidae; genus Mastigoproctus; species Mastigoproctus giganteus. The sequence goes on along the minus strand of NC_143580.1, from coordinate 45,901,716 downwards.
ACGTCTGTTTAGAACTAGACAAAATTAGAAATAAAACTTACCTAGCAGTTAAACTGTTGAAATAATACTATTATAAAAGTTAATCTACTTGTGTTCCTCAATATACGAGGCCCAAAAGCTGCTATTCTGGTAATGGTTAATGCAATTGGTGCTAATATATAAATGCTTAGCAACCTGCTACAATGATAATTTGTAAAATAATATACAATATTCATCCTCCTAGTCATTATGGCCGTACAGGGATGAATTATGTAACTGAAGTAAGTTAAATAATATTTTGTTGTACACTACACTTCTGAGAGTATAGTGAACGAAACGACTGAAAAGTCATCATACTCAATGTCGTATTAACCCATAAACTACTCAGGTTATTGTCTTAGACCACACCTTTCGATACTGTAATACTGTACACTAGCAGTTGCTAGTACTGGTTCATTTGCCTTAGGCACCCTCAACGTATTCCTACTATCTTTTCGTATATTTTCATATATTTCATGATCAAAAATCTAAAAAGTGCCTTGTGAGACTATTTCACAAAACTTCTACCCACACGCCATCTCACATGACTACTCAACACCTTGTGGGGGATTCAGTAAGAGTAAAGTTGCTACACGTTTCTATAACACTATTGATAAGTTCAGTGGCGGCATGAAAAAACCTTTCACTTGCCATGCCCCAGATACTGCGACAGATGTCAACAAATGACCTGACAATTTAGACAAATTTGGTTGGAGTTGTCTGAACTGTAAGACAACTCCAGAGGTCTGAATGTCATCAGAATCGTAAAGGACACATTGGATGCATAGGTATCAAGAGGTGGTGACTTTTCCGATATTTTGTGTAAATTTAATTTGTTTCATAACACCACGGCCAAAATTAGTAAATTTGAGAGCCAAATAAAATGATCTACAAAAGTTTGAATCGCAACTTTGAAAAGTTGCGATTCATAGCTTATTTTAACTCTATTCAACATACCGGTTCCTACGGTTTTGTCGTATACCATAGGCTGTACAAGCATACATATTATTACAAAAGCCTGAAATCCAATAAATATTACGATTTGCCTTGGTAAAAGCCCGAAATTCACACTTGTACAAAAAGAAATTAAGTAAAAGTCAGAAATATCAATTCATTTCATTTCGCACTATTACTGCTCTGATATATTAAATGCTATCATTTATATTTGCGAATTCTTTTTTATTATACCTGAACTACTGTGTATTTGCGCTTCGAATACAGTGGATATGTTATCCAGGCAACCTTGCAGGGAGAGGAGATTATCTCTCCTATGCCCTTGTTTAAAAAAAAAAAATAATAAAAAAAATAAAAATCGGAGAAGTGAATGAAGCAAGAAATTATCACTGCTTCCCTTTTCCCGCTGTTCGATTATCTCTTCGCCAAATTTTTATACAAAGACATACATAGTGAGGGATATTCATTATATTCGGAATGTACAGTGAATGTACCCAGACGACCTTGTGGGGATAGTAGATATATCCCCCTATGTCCTTGCTTAAATATTGGAAAAAATTGATCGAACGGTGCGAAAAAGGAAGCAACGATCATTTTTTGCTTTATTCACTTTTCCAACAAGGGCATGGGAGGGATATATCTGCTATTCCGCAAAGTTGTCTGGATAGCATATTATCTATATTCTGAATAAAGTATACAATCATATCTGTTCATAGTTTATGTTTCTATACTAGAATTTTTGAAGAAAAAAAACTTTGAATTGTTGGTTCTTACAAATTACCGTTTTCATCCCTTAGCCAATATGAACTTGCAATGTAAGAATTTGCCGTATCAGAGTGATAAACTCAGAAATAAAGTGAAAAAGTGTTGATACGTCGGGCTTTTAGTAGTGCAAACTGGTAAATCCTACGAATATTTACTGTATTTCCGGCTTTTACAGCAACATATATAGTATAAATGTTCTGCAAGTTGAAAAATCCAGAACAGCTAACGGGATACCCCACTCCGCTTTAATATTATTATTGTAATAAAGATTAACAAACAGTATTGTAATAAAGATTAAATCCATTAGGGATTTCCCATTTAAAATGATATTGAGGTAAATATAGATTTGACAAAAACTGTGGGTCATTTTTCTGAGATAAACGTACGAAATAAAGAATTCCTCTATGGTTGTTTTTTTTTTTTTTTTTTTGTAAAAATAAAAATTTCAAAAATAAATATTTTGCAATTTTTAAAATTATAAGCTTTTCATTCTATACTTCCAAAGATTTGTTTTTAATATTTATATTATTTTTATAATATTTAATAAAAAAATTCTTTCTGATAGTGATTATACTGCACTAGTTGGTAAACATCCGGGTGGCATTTTCTTTACCTACCTCCCCCATTTATATTACTTGTTGAAAGACAAATTAGTTTAAACGTCTAAAAGATATATTCATAAAAAAAATTTATTATAAAGGGGGGGGGGTTATTAAATATGCAGATTCCAGAGACATCAAAATACCCCTGGCTAACTATGGATAATAGAATAAATTTCTTACATTTGATTTGCTTGCAACTACTCAATTTGAAAAGCGTTGTGTTTTCTCAGAGAAGATATTGCAATCCGATCGTTGGAATACCTCGGGGAAATAATCGTGCAGTAACAGTGTCATCTAATACGGAGACATCTAATAAGGAAATATGAGGAAATAAATTTATTCCATAGATATTAACTGAAGTACTCGAGCTTGTGGAAGCCCAGATGGTACAACGTCTCGGCTTAGCGCCACTATAACGCAAGCTTCACATCAACGTTTCGTTTCACAATTCTAAATGAAATTTGTATCATGTGTAAGCACTATAACAATAAAAATTCTCTCTCTGGTTTTAAACTCGAGAAGGGGAATATTTTATGAAGAGGCGATTGACTAAGAAAATGAATAAAGTCAATTTATATTTTATCAATCGATCCAAGTTATGCTTACACTACCATGGCATATGGTTACCATGGAAACGTGCGCATCTGAAGAGACACATGAACGTCTACACGCAACTACAAATGTTTGTATTGCGACAAAAGCGTTACCATCCGAATGAAATTACAGTATAAGCAATTGTTCGAACTATCTGATCGAGTGCAAAATATCAGCTTAACGTAACAATTCAAGTCGAATTTCTATTGTATTAACGTTCATGCACAGTTCATTCTCCTGGGTATCCACATCTTAGAGGAAATCAGTGATCCACTGAAAGCAGGTGTTAGCGAAACATCTAGAGCAACTTCCAATTTGCTATTTCTTTTCAGGAACCTGTTTGGATAATGAAATGTAATGCCATTTAAGAATAAGTAAAGAGCACCTGCAGTAGTAACTACTGGTGAACAGCTGGTAATTTAAGTTGCATTGATCATCCATTTCATCTGGAATTAACCGAATAAAGGAAAGAAGTAATAATTTATTTTATGTTCATTAAAACAACGAAAGTCAGTCGCAATCCAAGCCATTATCTTAAATCTAGATAACTGCAAGAAACAGAAGCCATTCGGACTATCACAGAATGGGGGATAATATCAAAGTGTAAGTCTATGTAATGAAAGCCAATCACAAACACGAAATTTTACGCTAATTCTAATACAGGCAATCCCCGTATAACACGGTTTCGCTCTAACACGGTTAGAGAATTTTGGTAAACCTCGCATAACAGGGTATTTTTTTTAGCTTTTGTGCGGGGAAAACACTGCTATTATGTTGGATGTATTTTTCAACACTTCCACTCTTTTTTGAATCCTAGCTAATCAAAAAAAAAATAAATAAATAAAATAATAAATAAATAAAAATATTGAGAAATCCCTGTATTTTATTTTGTTGGGAAATCCCCGCGTTACGTTTTGTGCTATTAAACTTGGGAAAAAATCTCGACTTCAAAGTTTTTATTACTATTGGATAGCACACCAAGCCATCCAAAAGATTTAAGTCATCGAAACATTGAAGTTATGTTCCTACCATCACAGTTGTACTAGGTTAATACAACTTCTTTCATTCAGCCATTAGATGAAGGCATTATATTCACCTTTAAAACTCATTACATCAGAAAATCGTTACAATGGATTTTGGAAATAATTGATTCCGAATCTGCAGAAGTAATGGAGGCATCGAAACATTTTTCAATTGTGAACTGTATCAGATCATAGCTTTATCGCTGAAAGAAATAAAACCGTCAACGTTAAATGCATGTGGAAAAATGAATGATCAGAGTGAGTTCATTCAGGAAATATGGTCGAACCTGCAGAAAACGGAATAGTAGAACTTGGTACGCCGGTACGAGGGGAAGGTTTTGATGATATGACTACAGAAGCCCTCGTGGATCACACAGTTGATAGAATCGCCATCCACTCCACACCAGGTGGAAAAGATCGGAGTTCGAATCCCATCGATGACGGGAAGAATTTTTATGGGTATTTTTCAAAACTTGGCTGAGTTAGTCGAGCTCAGGCGAGGGTAGCATGGTTTTTCTCCCGGAAACTCGGGTTTTTCGTCCAGCAAAACAGAAAATCTACCTCAGCACACACGCAATTTATGGACAATATACACAGAGTAACATGGTATTAGTTGCAGATGCTCTTAAAAAAATAAAAAAAGATATGATTACTGAAGACGTTGAAGAATTACTGGTAGAAAAAGAGGCTGGCGAACGGTTTTTGTGGAAATGGCATCGAAGGTAAAGCCAAATCAATTCCGAGGATGACATAGAACAGATGAAAATCATAAACATCCAAATTTTACAGTAAAAAAGCATACGGGAAGGCATAAAGTTAGTTGAGAAATTAGAATCTTATTTTTTTTTTTTTTTTTATGAAAGGAGCCCAAAGTTCAAAAGGGACCTTCAAAGTTCCTTAGTCACATACGATGAAATTCACAAAGATTTATCAATTACTGATTTTTTAAATAGAGCAAGATAACGAAGATGGAGAAAAATCAGCCGATTTTAAAGAGAGCAAGGCCTACCGAAGATGGAGAAAATCAGCTGATGCCGAAGACTTCAGCGCCTATAAAAAGGCAAGGGCTCTCTTCTTAAGACAAAAACGACTTGTCTGCAACCAACTTGCCCTGGATAAGCCGAAAAGATTTAAAAGACCCCAGAAACAGAGCCAAAATCAAATCACTATGAAGGAAGAAATATTTAAAGAATGGACTAAGCTCACTTTTCAACAGACCGACCAGACACATACACAACCCCCGGTTACACTTTTTGGCACTCCCTGCAAACCTCCAATATTACTCCTAACCATAACCCGAAGCCATCTGATGGAGATCGTCAAAAAACTTCTACTGAAAGCTGTAGTGGGTCCCGACCGGTTTCCTCTGTTTCTAATCAAAATCTGTAGTTCATATATTATAGACCTCCTAGTCCACATTTTCAATAATATCCTACAAAGTGGAGAGATTCCAAAGATCTGGAACACATACTTTGTTCGTCCAGTCCCTAAATGCAGAGAACCCAAGCGCCCTCAAGATTTCAGGCCTATTGCCATCAGCTGTGGGTTCCTCAAGATATTTGAGAAAGCAATCCAGCCCACCATTGCAGACCACTGTTTCAATCACAGGCCTCTGTACCTCCACACCGTGATTAAGGGGAGATCTACTAATAGCAATCTCCTGGACACCCTTACCAGAATCCAGAAAGCCCTCAACAACAGGATACAGCTTGATGTTATCTTCTTTGACATTTCTCTAATCACCATTCTCCAGCATTACTTCAACATCACAGGAAGAACTCTCAGCATCATTAAATCAATTCTGGAGCATAGACATCTCATCTCACATCGCAACTTTAGGACAACTTGCATTACTAATAGGGGTGTCCCACAAGGGGGGGATCCTAACATCAACCCTATTTGCCGCAGCGCTGGAGCACTTCCTGGCATCCCAAACTGACTTCCAATCCAATCATATGCTGATGATCTGAAACTTTACATCACATCCTCCGACCAAACTCAGGCTCTTAGCATTACCTTGCAGGCAAGTAAAATTATCCATAACCTTCAACAATATCTGGCTTCCATCGGATTACAAATTAATCAAGCAAAGACAGTTCAAATGTCCTTCACTTGGAAGAAGTCACACAATGATATCAATCTTACCATCAATGGATCACCCATTCAGAAAGTTAAAACACACAAGGATCTCGGATTAGTTTGGGATGAGGAGCTGACATTCCAGGCTCATCTCCTGAACACAAAAACCAAAATGTACTCCGCTATGTGGGCGATCTGCCAGGAACTAACTGGAATTCATGAGGCCGACCTTGTAAAGAAATATGTTGTCCGATGTGTCTATCCCATACCTCTGTATGCAGCAAACATTTGGTCCTCTGCTCCCACAACACACTTCAACAAGTTCCTCAGCCTGGAATACTGGCTTCTGAAATGGCTCAACTGGCGGACTGGCACCCAATACACCATTTAGCCGTCCATTCACAGGACGGCTCGACGCCCCCGACATCACTGATCTGATAAAAACTCCCTCTCTCTCTAGTACTTTACAGCTTCGGCTGTAAGTACATTTCCGGTAAACCAAGAAAATGTGGAATGCTTTTTTTTTTTTTTTTTTTGTTAATTACAAAATGATTTTGTAGTTAAATTTGTTTGACACTAAACCCTCGAAATGGGGGGCCAGAACAATATGCCCTACTCCAAGCAGAGAACTAGTTAATGCCTTATGGAAGGAGTGGAGCACGTTTCCATTCGCTACTCACCAAAAATGGGCATAAAGTAACCCCCCAAAAGGATTGATTAATGATGGTATTAAAGCCCACGTAGGCCATACTCGACAATAAAAGCTTCTTCTTTCTAACCATACATATAGTGTTCCCATTTAGTGTTCCAATGAGAGCACTAAATGGGAGAATAGCTTATATATATACATAAATAACAAACACGCTTATTGAATAAAGGATGCATTACGTGAAATGGCGAATTTATATATGATATTTATGCAACATTTAAAATATTCAAGTGCCGATTTTGCGTTTGGCTTCAATCTCATGAATAATATAAAATGAGAGCCAGACCAAATGAGTAGATTAAAAGAAAAATCAACTTGATATGAAAATTCGCATAAATTTCACTCAACTGGCATACATATAAATCCCAATATAAGCCTTTCATTATCAGAAGAATAGTAAGGGCAGATCAGAGAAGTCTTTCGGGAAAAATGAGGTCTATCAAAATACACCTCCTCCCCATCTCACCTATTCATTTTGAAGTTGCTGGAATATGCAGAATGTAACTTTAAACGTCTTTTCAAAATGAATTTTCTAACTACGTATTACACTTACAATTTTTGAAACTAGAATAACGGAGGTAAGATAGCATGGTAAAATTGGGTGACAGAAAAAACTCCTGATCTATCCCATCACTTAGCGCGACTCCTAGTTCAAGGTCATTTCCAGCACTGCGGAAAATTTCTTTAATCAACAGGAAATTTCTTAATGTGCAGAATTTCCTTAATTAAAATTAAAAAAGTTATTTATTTTATATGTGAAATCAATATTGTTCACTTTCGTGCAGAACAAAAAGGGTACTTTTATAAAACTTATTGTGGAGTTCAAGTTCTAAAAAAGTATTATAATTATTAAATTTTTTCTGTATGAAGCGTGAAGAATATAATCATCTGTTTTTAATATCTACTTTTGTGCTTCAATTATAAAAAGAACACATTAATGATGCTTATTTTTAAATGGCGCACATCCACCTAGCATCTCCATATTAAGGCACGCAACAAAAATCATTCAGTCAACCGATGAAAAATCATTTCAGACGCTCATCCAAGATGTTAATTTGCAGACCATCATCCTAGTTTTTCCTAATAACAGCCATTACCGTTTTCTTCTTTCTGCCTTTCACAATGTTATTTGTATATAAGTTTTTTCTGTGATATATTCGCTTGAAGAATCCCAACAACAAATGCGAAGAATTCAAGAACAAACTCTCAGGCCTCGAGGGTTCTGCGATATCAAAAATCAAGTCGTGATGCCATTCAATAATTACAAGCATTTTAAACTAGTGTTTTCTGAATGTTTTAAACAGTGCCGACCTGAGCTACAGGCGAGATGGGAAGTTCTCAGTGAGTTTATTATTATTTTTTTTAACATTAAGAAAAATATTAACCCCAACGCACTATATATATAATGAACCTGAAACGAGAGCAACAGCATACGCGTTTGAGTGGACTGTGGTTCAAGCTCACGTTACTGCTAAACAGGGCTAACGATTTTATTCATTGTGGGAATGATTAATTGTAAACTCCGCTGACCTAATGGTCGTGAGGGAGTACAAAACACGTTTAAAGTTGATGATAAAAATGAATGCTATTTAAAAGCTGTGGATTTATGTGTATCTGTGTCAAACAACCGAACCCGTGATGTTTGCCTGAAAAAGGTACCTGATGACGCTTTTAAGTATTTTGAAAATTTTTAATTGTTAACAATTCCAATTTTTCGTCAAAAACATTTTAGCAAACTAAAGCTCATCAGACATGCTTGCGATCATCAATATCGCAGGAAGATTAATTTCATTCGTAATGGTATCAATTGAAAACGAATAAAGGAAAAATAATACATTAAGAAGAACCTTTGATACTGGATAAAAATATATCCGTACAAAACAAAAAAAAAAAAAAAACACCTCTGAAATTTTTGTTAAGGTAATCTAATATAATGAAATTTAATGTGCAACTTATATACTTGCATTTTGTATGCATTTTTTTGAGAATTATTCAAATTAAAATTTGACCCTTTGTATTAACTTTTGATAATATTTGGGTATCTCAAAACACAATTACACGATAAATATCCTTCAACCTTTATATATATATATATATTTGTAAAACATAAAAATGAATTTATTATATAATAAAGTGCTTTTTTAAACTTTTTCTAACTGGAAGAGGCGCAGAAATGCCACCTCGCCCTGGACGCCAGAATTCTCTAGTCCCATGTATGGCTTATCACTCTTATCAATATCATGAGGCAATGTCATCTGCACTAAGTAACCACAACTTTCACCATCAGTTTCATAGGTCAACTGCACTCCGGATTAAGCAGCAGGAGGTGAAGTAAAGCAGCGCCCCACGAAATTTAATTAAAAGTATAGATCCCGCTTCGTTACATCATTTCGCCTTACTAATACTTAATATTGATATTTTCTTCTTTTCCTTCTTCTTTCTCTTTATAATACTTAATATTTTCTTCTTATATATGGGCAAGGTCGTCAGGATAAATTCAACAAGTGGTTGAAGGTCTCTCTCTCTGTCACATAATTCGTGATACCGACAGCTGAAAGTAGGCATTCTGTTCTTAGACCAATAGTTTTTGATGAGAAGGGGTCGTATTGTCTCGTAAACGTGAAGCGAAGAAACTACTGAATGACCTTGACCCGCCTAAAGATTTTCTCCTCACTTTAGCTTACACCAGCAATGCTTGCGAATTATTTCTAGCATCTTTTAAATCTTAATTTTTATAAACAGCATTACGGGAACTTGGGTGCAGTGCTATAGACGTTCTAAAATCTATCCGGTGGTTTGTCAACTGTCCTATATTTATAATTAAATCAGGTGGGTTATTACTTACCTGCCTCAGTTATTACTTGCCTGCTATTTAATCCGAGTGCAGTTGACCTACACCCAATAACGCTTCCTTAAACCCGAAACAGTTTTCCTCGCCGTCTCTCTTTCCAGATCGCTATACGAAATTAGGTTAAAGTATACAGAAGAATGACAGCGGTCTGGGTTTTTTTTTTTTTTTTTTTTTTGCATGGTTATGAGACAATTCTAGGCCAAACCTTCCTTGTCTGATCTGTTTTTATGGTCCGAAGCATTTCTGTCGCACGTTCCGGTAATTTGGGAGAAGTGAAGTTGACCCTCTACCGAATGAGGGAACTTACCGCGAAAGGACGCAGAGAAAGGTAACAAATTCACTACTTCCGACAAGTTGTCATCACAAAGTCTGATCAAGGCAATACTATACATTTGTTCTAACCAATCATTGCACAGAGGAAATCGTTCTCTTCCTATCCGAAGGCACGGTGCGGAAACAAGTAAGAAATGACATTGCCGTGATGCCTCGTTTTCGCCATTGACAGGGCCGTTCCGGTCCGTTACTCAATCTCTTAGCAACGCCACCAAATAAGGTTGCCCTAGCGAACAAGTTTAGCGGCCGCAACTCCAAACATCAAATGTGGCCAGCGCCGTCTCCCCCTTGCCCCCATAAGCATTGTAAGCACGACCAACACGTGCTGCCAATGTCTTCTGTGACGACACTTTTGTCAAGTCGCCGAGCAGAAGCTAATACAAGTTGTCGTCTGGTAGCGGCGCGAATAAACCTTTTAAACACACTTTACTTGTCTTATCGCAATGGATGAAAAGAGATTAACGATTAAATGCGAGCACACCTTCCCGATCATTTCTCGGGTCACCGAATCCAATTATCCCCCACACAACTGGTAGTAACCGTCCACAAGAATTTGTCACAAAAAGACAGGAAATAATAATAAAAAATAATAATTCAATCTGATAACGCGACTACGCAGTCTGCCAAACATGCATGCAGCGCAAGGAATACACGCGCGGTTTTCTTTTTCTTTCTTCCCCATATAATCAATATCTAATTCCGCTTTAAACAGTTGTAAGTGGAAATTTTTAGAACAGATGACAAATTTACCGTTCTTATTACTTAGCTACCAGTGTCAATAAAACGTAAGTTCCGGGATCAAATAAACAAAATAAATGCATAGTAGTGACTTACGATAACGTGGCTTTCGTGTACAGTCTGGCCACTTTATTAGGACCAATGAGGAATTTCACGCTGAAGTGCATTTATGCAAATCTAGGCAAATAAGCACAATCTATGGTGTGTGTGACCGATGCAAGATTTTGGCAAAGATGTGGAAGAATATGTTACTGCATCACTAACAATGGCACACGTAATGGAGCCAGGAACAAGTAGCGTGCAGTACGTTCCATTAGTGGATCCAATGAAGATTTTCCTTCCATTCTTCAAATTAAACTTAGTCTAATAAAAAGTTTGCGAAAGCGATAAGATGAATTCAAGAGGATTTCATTACTTAAGTGACAAATTTCCGATGATCAGTGCCACGAAAGTGAAGAAAGAAATCTTTGTGGGGCCTCAGATCAGAGAGCTTGTGCATGATGAAAGCTTTGAAAAATACCTCAGTCTATTAGAACTAAAAGTATGGCATTATTTCAAATTGCTTAGTGGGAACATTTTGGGTAACCGCCTATCTCCATTATACAAAGATGGAGTTCAGAAACTGCTCCACGCATATAAAGAAATGGGATATCGTATATCTCTGAAACTTCATTTCTTTCATTTAAGCTTCTTTCCCAAAAACCTTGGCACGGTGATTGACGAGGGGGAGGGGGGGGACGATTCCATTAAAACATTAAGTCAATGGAAAATCGCTATCAAGGTTTCCGGAGCGATGATACGTTTTGTAATTGCAATGTATTGTTTTAACTGTATGTATAAGGTGTATTGGGTTTAAACCGTAAATGTGCTTTGTAATGAAATCGTCTTAATAGACTTGTAGATATTATCAGCAGTTAATATCTTCATATCTGCTATTACATATTATACTACAAAAACCATACATAAAGAGAAAAAGAGAGAGAGAGAGAGAGAGAGAGAGAGAATATTCGAAATCAGTGCACAAAATTGGTTTAGAAAAGTACTGGTACATCTTTACTGAAATAAAAAAGTTATTTTGTTGAGAAGTATCATTAGCAGGTCTCCGAATTTTAAATTAAGTTTGATTTTATAAAAGCTTGAAAACTTATATAAAATCGTATAAATGTGGATGGGTAAGATAAACATGTGCGTTGAATCGAAAGTGAAAACGACTTGCATACGTTGATCATGTGCCTATTGATGATTCAGATTCCACTTCCGCAATTTACATATGGGATTGTACATGGCCTTGCCCCTCTGAGGATCACTTATGCCACAATTTACATGTGCCCCGTTATGAAAAGCCACGAGTACTTCGGACTGGATACTGAAAATAAGCCTATTAAATGTAAAGACGTCTTCCTGGATATTACAAATGGCAGAGATCTTTAAAGGAATGCAATTTCTTTCTTAAATAAGGGAAATTGAATGCAGTGAATGCATAATATCAAAATATTTCCATTACGGATTGGGCATGGAAGTGTTGATTAAAAGGAGCAAGCCACTTCTCAGAGAAATACAGAACTAGTCGCTACAAGCAATTATCAACACCATATATGTCACAAAAATGGTAAAAGTTGTGTTAAATTTCTATATAGATTTATATACGACTATTAGTGGATCTGCCATTCCGATAAGGGAATGGATAAAACAATTAATGATGGCAACATTAAAAGCAGAATCTGGCAATAAAACAGTTTCAAAACAAGGTTAAATCACTTTATCCAACACTACATGAATTGCTTTTAACCACCAAAGCCAAAAATATGCTGCAGTAAATAGAAATCAGATTAATTAACTAGCACGTAATACATAAAACATCCGTATCCCCGAACCAGAAATAGGGCAATAAAGGCCATTTTATGAGAAAAGGCGTGTGGAAGGCATTAATATGAGAACATAAACAATTAAAGTCGATACTAAATGTTACATTCACTTCAGCTATGAAACGCAAAGGAAGGAGAGCGAGGGAGAAAGAGTATGACAAGGGTGAAAGATTGAAAAGCAAAGCCAAGCCACCAATGGGGACTCGGATGTGCGTGAATTGCGCTTAGGCAAATGAGGAATTAGAGGAACCCCGTAACGAAATCTCGACAGAGTGCTGAGCCCTCTGTACGAATAAACAAAATAAGCCTCTGCAACTCCAGTGATTTAGGGCTTATAATAACACTGAAGAAGAAAAGGAAAAGTGGGATTTCGAGGAACACACATGGAAGAGTGCCTTCCGAAGACAGAAAATCGGAGAAGAAGATAAGACTTCGATTAGTTCGTGTATGCACTTCATCCTAAATAAGACCATAGAAAGGCTCTTTCAAACAGCAACCTGGAACACAAACAGCAGTTTTCAAAGCAAACTAAAGATACCGTGGGTTGTTTGTTCAACGTAGGAAAATTGAAAAAGTCGTTTCGTTTTTAATAATGCCTCCTTCTTTTAACGAAAAATATTAATGCGATGCATGCGAAATCCATCTCATGTTTATTAAGACCCCAAATGAAAGGAGGGGGGGGGGATAAATGTTTCTCTAAGATAGGAATTTTTTCACTTAGGGTCTCAATAAACAAGAAGAACCTTGTTCACGCCACAATTAAAATATTGACAAATAAAGATAAGGTGTGATATATTGATAATAAGTCGGCAGGAATTATTTTGTATACGTTTCAATAAACTTTAATGAAATAATCAATTAATTTAATGAAGGTTACTAACAATGGTAGTCGAAAACTTAGCTTTTGTAGCAATAATCTTTTAAGATCAGTTCATTTTTCATCTGTTTTGTCAATCTATTTTCCAGTCACTCTGTTGTAATGCTTCATTACCATTCTTATGCAGTATAGTAAGGTGAGTTCTGTTCAAAACTGAACTTCGTCTATTTGATCATAAACATTATAAGATTAAAGAAAGAGAGGAGAGGAGAAAAAAAAAAAAGGAATCATAGATGCAGGTCGATACGTGAGGTTAGCTTAATCCAATAAAAGTGTGTCGTTCACAGAGGAATAGCGATCATAACTGGGTCCACCCAAACGTACTTTAACTGTACAGTTGTGTATTATGCGCCTTTTATAACTAAAGTTCAGTGGTTTTGTTAATAAAACTCACTGAACTTGCCTCCTTAAAATGAATCAAATGACGAACCCACTATACTCTCGCGAGGAAATATCACCAAGTGAAATTAAAGATAGAATTCCTAATCCCCTAGCGTGTTGTATTTTCCTTTTAATTTTTACTTTTGCTAATTAAATAAAAAAAAATTAAGCTTATTAACGCAGTGCACGTATTTATTGAACAGTAGTGTCTATCCTAGTTAATTACTTTTAAGGGATAATTCAAAATAATTAAATCCCCAGTTACTAATATTTTTTTATATTAAACGAGAATAAAAATATTTCCCATCTGGATTTTGTCACCGCATTCTAATAAACGAAAGCAAGTCTAACCTTTTTGTTAGTTGTAAATTAAATGTGCTATTTCTTAAAATATTTTAACTGGTACAAAATAAACTGATATATACATTGGGGGGGGGGGGGCAAGAAGTAGTTGTGAAGAAAGATGAGATTTTTCTGTTTGATACCTTGAAATCTCTATAGCAGAGGTTTCCAAACTTTCTCGGTTCACGGCGCCCATAGTGTCTCAGTAATTTTCTCATGGCGCCGCTAGACCAAAAGAAATACCTAACAGTTCCGTTTATTAAGTAGTTAGGTCCAAACAACTTAATAAGTAATGTTGAAACTGTGAACTACCTCGAGCTAGTAGTTCGCGCGATGTCCGACAGATGTCGCGTATCGCTGTGTTCCCTAGAAAATTTAAATTATCCCGCGGCGACCAGGGGCGCTGCGCGCACAGTTTGGTAACCGCTTGCTCTATGGCAACCACACAATTTTTGGTTTCTATCTACAAATTCTTCCCTCCCTTTGCAGTGCTGGATGAAGTAAGCGTCACAATCGATAAAGTGGAACACAGATTAGTGATTTCGTTTCTCTTTCTGCAAGGGCAACGACCCAAAACAAGCCAAAGGAGAATTGATCACTGTTTATGGAGAAGACTGCCCAGGTTACAGTGTTGTGCAAGAACTTGTGTTCTTGCACAACGCCCAGGAAGCCCAGCAACTGCTGTAACAGAAGAGTTTTGCAAAAAAAAGAGGTATTAATCCTGGAAGATCGTCGTATAAGCGTCAAAGAACTGAATAACTACAGAGATCCAAATTAGTGTAAGGTCTGTGAAAAACATCATCCATCAACAACTGCATATCAGTGAAGTGTCTGCTAGATGGGTTCAAAGACTTCTGACTCCTTACCAGAAGAAGGAAAGGGAACAATATGCACATGAAATGTTGTCAATGTGCCAGGAGCAGGTTTTTTTTTTTTTTTTCCCCACGGCTAGTCACGATAGATGAAACTTGGATCCATCATTATGATCCCGAAACTAAACAAATGTCAAAATAGAAGCATGCAGACTCACCACCTCCCAAAAAGGCAGACAACCAAGTGCCGGAAAGGTGATGCCGTCAGTTTTTTTTTTTTTTTTTGGGATCAGCATGGTGTAATACCTATCATACCTTCAAAAGGGCTGTACTGTGAGGGCGAAGTATTATTCCATCCTCCTCATACAGCTACGTACTGCTATGAAAGAAAAAAACTGGAAAAGCTGTCAAAAGGTGGGCGTCTGCTCCAGAATAATGCTCCTGCGCATTCCTCACATGCTGAAGTGCAGTGTGCCCACGAATGTGCGAAATATTGTCGCATCTTGCTTCCCCCCCGACCTTGCATGTCGGATTTCTTCCTCTTTTCTGCTCTAAACTCCTTTCTTCGTGAAAAACACTTTGCTGCTGCTGATGATAAGGTAATTTCTGCTGCGGAGTCACGGTTTGAAGGACAGTCAGAGAACTTCTAGAAAACTAGCCTCCATAAGTGTATTGAGAAGTAGCAAAAATGGGTCATTTTGTCTGGTAACTATGCTGAAAAAGTGTAATACATGTTTAATACATTTGTTTACACAGGTGTAATACATTTGTTCAACCTTCTATCACAACCCCAGGGGCTCAGATCCGGTGAGTATGTGCTTGGCACACCCAGAGTCCTGAGCTGGATATCATTTTTCTTCTCTATCTTGGCGATTCCCTTCTACTTCTAACTCACACTCTCTCTCTCTCTCTCTCTCTCTCTGAAAGTAAATCAGAAATTTTTTTTTTGGCTGGTGCAGTAAAAGCCTCAGGCTTCCTTGCACCATATGGCTAATAATAATAATAACTACTTCTTGATGAATACAAATCTTTTTTGCACCCCCCCTCGTAGACAGTACATGTGGATGCAAATTAAGTAATGCAATTTGCGTTACATATGCAAATTACTTGACTGCTTCGGATAATCAACATCCATTTTACCCCCGACCCCCGGTCATAAGTGTATTTATTAAACTAATAAACAGTGATTAATTTATTTCTAATAAAGTTCGAAGTTATTTAAATTCAAATGTAAGAGAATCAGCAATTCACAATGATGCCAGAAAACTAGGGAAGCCTTCTTCCTGAAGGCTTACAAAACTAAAATAAAAAAGGTATTTGTGGCCAGAGTATCTTTTCTCTGCTATAAGACGTTTGGACGAATATGGTATATTGTGCAAGAGGTAACAACTATAATGAGAAGTCTGGTACTTTAGTTACGATCAGTTGTGAGCCCGGGATTACAGCAGAGCAGACCGTATTTTCTAAATAAAAATGTGCATCTGGTGAAGTAGTTCCAAACATGTATGCATTTTAAAACGTCCATTTTTTTTTTTTTTTTTTTTTTAACAATGAACGACATTGCCATATTTGTATAAATCAAAAGCTCTCCTTTTACTGATTTTCACAATCTCGATTCTCTCCCTACCATATTGCTAAAAAGGAAGGTTTTAGCAATATGGGAGGTGCCAATTTTAGTAATATGGAGCTGCCAAGGAACTAACCGAATGTCATATTACACGAAACAGCGCACTATTACCAAAATAGTCGATGGACCCCAAAACAACCAACTATCAATGGATGCTACCAACAGTGCAAGATAATTCCAAGTTAGGACTAAAGTAATCCATCTCAAAGTTTTTTGTAAAGTTTCACACTAAGCATTCGATATTATTCTATCAAAGAGGCAGAACTTAGTATACTAGTTTTAAATCTTCAAAACGTTGGACAGTTATCTTAGTTTCTTTTTACAATAAGAATAACTTGTCATTAGAAGTAATACGTAAATATTACTGCTTTCTTGTTATACCGACTGTCAAAATCTTTAAATTCTACAGAATTTAAATAACCAGAAAATTTACTACAATAAGTCTAAGAAAAAAAAAGAAAAGAAAAAAGTCTAAGGCCTATCACGTTTCTGCATAAAGAAAACGCCTTCAAACTTCCCGAGTAAAAGGAGATGCAGCAAGTAGCCGGTCGATAACTAATCTTCTAAGCCAAACGTCACATTGAGGACAATCTTCAGCTGGGATTAAAGGCTTACGCCGTTTTTCTTATATCTTTAGAACAATCAGATTAACTACATAGCAAAATGCAGCGTTAAAAATCACCGAACTTAAAGCAAAATACAAGTATACTTGAATATATATATAGCGGGCAAAGCAAATACATTGCAGTAAGATCGAATCAATATACACAAAGCCCCTTCGTAGTGACATTAATTGTGTTCTGGCGACGACACCAAACAGGGAAAACTAGCTGTCTCCTTTAAAATGCATTAAATCAAATAAGTGGAATTAGAGATGAGCTTATTATTCTGGTAATTAACCATAGTTCCAATGTCAGCGTATTATATGAGAAATTCCAAATTTCTTAATCGATTAGATTGAACCTTAGGGAGTACGTGTCTCTGTCGAATTATGTCATGACGTTAAAATTATCAGACCTAACGGTATAACAGACAGATCACAGCGAGTCAAATATATACAGTATCTCAAATACCGGGGGTGTCAAACAACGTTAAATACAAAATCATTTTGTAGTTGATGTTTTTGTAATTAAACAAAAAAAAAAAAAATTTTTTTTTAGACATTTTCTTGGTTTGCCGGAAATGCACTTACAGCCTAAGCTAATTTGTAAAGTACTAATTTGTAGAGGGATACAGTCCTATGGCATGATATGCACTGTTATTTGTATAATAAAACTAAAGTTGTCTCAAAACGAAAATGCGATTTTGTAATTAACGTTGTTTGACAGTAAACCCTCGATATATTCATTGCTTTTCAAATGGATATAAAATTTTAGAGAAGTAACATTCCAAATGGACTTACACAAATCAGTCATCTCTTAAGAAATATTTTTGGAGAAATTACTTTCAATTACCGCATACTGCTAATTTCAAAACAGGCTACGATTTTCAAGTGAAAGTATTTGTGTTCGATAAATAAGTTTCTTGGACAAAACTGTACGTTTTGATACAAATCTGCCAAAGAAGGTCATTTAAGGAGCATATTTGCATTTTTATGTCGGGGTGAGGAAGGACCACACGTCATTGTATCGCAATTAACCAGTCCCGCATGGTAGTAGAAATAATAACTCACATATTCAAAAAAATAATTACGGCTAAAGAAACTACATATTTATTTCATTCATGTATGTCTCATTTCGATAGTTCTATTCGGTTTATTCTATTCAAGCGTACTAAATCGTTTAGAATATTTTATCCGAACTAAAAGCAGAAAGGTTAAATGCCAAGTTGTTCTGTAATCTGCTCAAAAGGAAAAATTGAGCCAAATTCCGGAAGAATCATCAATCAAAATGTCAGATATAGGGAAAAAAATTATCTACCTTGTCTTAGTTGCAGTCTTCCATAACTCCAGAACAATTTGAGGTCATTTAAAAGACTCTTAATCGTTTATCTTTCTTCAGGTTTAAACTTTATACCCAACACTTTTCTCGTCAGCTTCCTTTTTAATTTGCTTCTATGCACCCTTATTTCAAGATCAAATTAATAACCTCATTTTGTAAGTCTGCTTTTACAACATGGCGATTCAGTATTACATCTTCGTTTCACATATAATGGTTTCGGTTCATTCCAACTGGACAATTTATACACTTTCGGGATGGGGCCAAGCGATTCTACTTCCCCCCCCCCACCCCCGACAATATGCATATATTTCCAAAGAGTTATGTACATTTAGCTCTTGTTTCAACACTAGTCCTGAAGTATCCGGATGCAGATAAAGATTTAAAGCCTGAGAAGCCATAATCACCGAAGTTAAAAAAAAAAAAAAAAAAAAAATTAAATACGACCTTCAACTCTTTTTAAGGGTTCGGTTAACATTATTGTACAGGTTAGAGCAATAGTTTCAGTAATATGCGTAGTTATGAACAAAGTAAAGTAGATTTGCTACGAACTCATCAATTTCGAATTGTATAGGCACTTCACGAGTAGCCCCGGTATTGCAGTTTAAATAAAAAAAAAAAAAAAAAAAAAACACTGCCCATGAACATCATCATTGTAAAACTACTAGAATCCTCTATGGTGAAAACAACAGAATCATTAGCTTCAATTACCTCTCTTCTTAGCTGCAGTTTAATTGACTAAATGAAGCCTTAATGATCCAAAACATACAACTTCCTATTTACAAAATATATAACTTCTCCCCACCCCAGAGTAATGGGGGGAAAGAGAGAGAGAGAGATAGCGGGGGGGGGAAACAACAACAACAATCAGGACAACTTAATGTTAGCCACGTTGAATAGTTTTTTCAACGACTTTATTCTTTTAATAACACGTGTAAGACTATATGTTATAGCGCTAATTTCGCCCCTCCCTTTGTTTTATAATTAAGGTTAAGTAATGACGGAAATTACCATACCCGTCCCACCTAGACATCTTTCAAAATTTCAATTTACTAATAACCTAGAGTAGAGTTTAACATAAAGAGTAAAAACAGATTAAATATCATTAAGAAAAGAGTGCGTGTTTTTGTAAAGAAGATGGTGAAATTGCTCGCTATAACTGTGCAATAGAGATGTATTTAAAAGCCTAAGCTAGCCAGCAACAGCTATTTCGGCTCAGCACTCACAAGTTCAAAGGGATAGATTTCTATAAACACCTGAAGGATTCACTCAGCCCGGAATGTAAATTTAGGGCTAAGAGAGGGGGGGGGGGGTAAGTATATGTTGTTGGTGTTATTTGGAGCATTAGCAACTAAGGCCATATTGCTCCGGGGATATGCGGTGGTCATTCCCTGACCTTTCCGCATCCTCCGTATTTAGTGGTCACGGGTTTGAACCCCGGTCTAATCAAGAAGCGTGTACCACACACTGCTGTTCCTGCCCACCTGGCTACGGAGGCGCCTGGGGGGGGGGGGGGGTAAGAAACAGTGATACTCTTGTGAACAAGCATCTAAGATACCTCTCAGCCTATGTAAACTCTGCACAGATGTAAGCAACAGCTTTACCTTTACCTAAAAAGGAGATATGGAAGAGCGGCTACATCTGTTGCAGGGATATTCGTTACATGGCGTGATGAGGGGATGACTAGTTACCACTTTGATTAAATTTCGAACACGTGCCGACCGAGTGTCTTAAGACTTGGATCTCTCCAATGAGAGCAAAGTGTTGAATAAACAGTTTGGGAGAACTTGGGACATAAAGGCGGATCCTCGGGAGGGCAAGAAAGAAGTAGTTGGCGTGGCAGTTGAAGATTGTCGTTCGGGAGAAGAATTGGGCAGTCGTTATTACAGAAGAAGGACCAGTGGGCCAAAACCTAAGGAAGAAGCCGACCTCGGTTGAGACAACGCCCAGAGTTGCCCGAGTTCACTGAGGAATCAAGAACAGTTTGCGGATCGAGCCAGTGCGATACCTTAAGCTGGTAAGTCGAAATGATACAAATATGAAAGCGTTTGTAAGCATGTTGAGGAAATGGTTTCTTTCTAGTTCATATAACTTATATTTTAAATGTAAAACACATAAGTTTGTCTATTGATTGCTTGAATTTTTTTTTTTGACAAACATGAACTATCATATTATGTCTATATTAATGGAAAGAGTGAAGTGTGTAAGTCCTTTCTTGTAATAAATCATGTTATGTTTTGTGTTATAAAGGTTTCTCTTTTTCTCTGCCAAAACCTCTCATTCAACCATAGAGCAACAGAGTTAGTGTAAAAGTATGGTTAAAGGTTAATGACGGCGTCGAGTTAATTACTGTATTTATATAATTGCTTGATGGTAATCACAACGCTAAAGTCCAAACTGCGGTATGGAGAGGGGAAGTAAACTTCTCCCTCTTTGTTCTGAGGGTATACGAGACTTTGTCCTATAAAACCACTAGACGAAAATAGAAGAATAGAAGTTAATACCAGACGATACCAACAGACGAATATGTTAAGTTAAAATATGATAGCCAAAAAAAACCGTCCTAACTACACTAAGAAGAAAAAGTATTAGTTACGCCTAGTGTGGCTATATCTTTGCGGCCACGCCCTAGAGCCCACGAACGCTAGAAGAGTTCGGGCGTGCAGGGTAACATAGCACAGCAACCATTTTGGTTTTTGTTTCTTATATGCATATATAGGGTGTCCCTATGTCTGGAACTACAGCAGTTGTCACGAATGACACTGAACAATGACGAGTGTGTGGAAATAAATGCTACTGTATGGAGGTCGCAATCAGCGAAAAGTTGCAAAATAAGCTCGACACACATCAACCAGAGCGGCCACAATTATCCATTTCTGCGTGTGCAATTTCTTGGCGAAATTGAGAATGCAGTGGACGTTCAGGAAATTTCTGATAAGGTAACAATGACGACAGTATTTGAAAGGTTTGCACTCATCCGAACAAATGTTTGTACTCACGTCTACAGAAACTGGGGTGTTAAAACCCCCAGTGTTCATCCCGTCGTCATGATAAATCGGTGCCATTCTCACAAACTGCAAATTCTTTAGGCACTCAATTGGGAATAATCGACGTAAGTAAGTTCTGTGATGGATACTGCATTCAGAACTAGAACCTCCTGGTTTCAGAGCTACCCTTCTTTTCAGTGACGTTAGTCGGCAAAACACAAGTTACTGGCCTAAAAGTAACCATAAGTGGATTGGCCCATTTAAGGAGCAAGATGATAGCCGGTGTGGTCCATTCTTCTTCCAAAACAGTGACAGAAGCGGTTGCAGAACGCAGCTTTTCCAAGCATTCTCAATGAGCAAGGCGAATATTCAGAATGATTTCAGCAAGACGGTATGCCTGTTCATTACAGCTCATCGCAATTGTGCATTCAAAGAATGGCTTGGTCCTAGTTCTCAATGCTGGACTGGACTGGACGGAATGGCCGCCACGATTCCCTGGCTTTACAAGTGAGGGGGAGGCCATCTTAATAGCCAAGGCGTATGGTATGAAAATATGAATTGTCGAGCATCTTAAAGAACAAATTGTCACTGCATGCAATGAGCACACACATCCAATTCGCGATGTTCTGGACTAGCAAATACGTTTGCCTTTTGTTGTAGGACACACTATACAATTTTTATTACTCCCCCCCCCCCCAAGTTGTCCTAACTTTAGATTCATACCGTATATAAATCATCTTCAATGATAAATTTAGCAGAGTTTTGCCAAAATAAATAAAGAAACAATAATAAATTTCAAGTTTATGAGAAACAATGTACTTTTATAAGAAAAAGAAAAACCATCACTGTCCATCTTCCAATTTTTCCGTGAACACACGTAATAACGTAACATATCGTATTCTAGTCTCCTCTCTAAATATCTATTTATGGAAAGGAAAAACGAATTTTTTCATTCTGAAAAAATAACGCTGATCTCTCACTAGAGGCAATCAATTTTCAGTCTTACGATCGCAATTTTGATATCAAGTAACGTATTCACACTTCATCATAAAGGTGCCATGATTCGATAGAAGTTCCCAAAGTTTTTGTGACGGATTTACTTGGAACGGTAAGTGACAGTGTAAATTTTCTCCCTCCAGCTGACAAATCCAAATAATTTCCGATTCCTTCCCAAATGGCATTTTAAATAAACAGAACAGCACTGATAAACTATTCTAGAAACAATTTTAATTTTTCCAACATATGCAGTAAGGAAATTTTAAAGATGCCAACACAGAGGATCCACAAAAGTATTTCGAAATGATCTATTCCAAAATTACTACTTTCCACTGCCATTCACAACTAGTTAACTCAAGGAAGTTCTAGACATTCGAGACAAGGAAATTTTATATACTCCCCCTCCTCTAATTCTGGACGGAGTACTCTTCAATTGAACACAAATTCCTCTTGGAAAAAAAAAAGTTCGCAAAATATCGATTAACACTGTGAAAAGCAATATCTCTGCATAGTATTAAAATGTGGCGCACAGAAGAAACGTGTATCACACAACGCAGAATTCCAAGAAATGAATAGAAAAGTGCAATACTGTAGTATATTAGATGAGAGAGCTGAAAACTAATGGGATTCGTGTTTCCTCTTTTGTTCAGACGATATTAAAATAAAATAAATTACTAGACGAGCTTCCAGCAATGTCCAAATCTCAGAAACTTCTGGTTCTTGCGTAAGTCTGTAAAGCCGAGAACTCGCATTACAGCAAACATTTTACAAAATACTTCAAGTCAGCTAAACAAAACGAGCTATAAAATAACGTCTGCTTACCTCGGAAAATTAAGAGCCGAAAACAACTTACCCCTGAAGAAGCAAAAAGATTTGTTACTTAAGTATACATATTGTCGAAGTACATTTTGAAAAAACAAATGAATTTCACAAGCAAAATTCCAATGTTCATCAAATGCGCAGAATTAATTTTTACCAGTTTAAAAAAAAAAAATCAATAAATTGCAACATCATTCATCTTACATATCTGGACGCAGTCTCGAAAAGTAAATAAACAAATAAAAATAAAATACCGAGAAGAATTTTTCTGCGTATACTGACAAATGCAGCTGCAAATGTTATCGTCCGAACCATCAACGAAGGCCAGAAGCTGCTGTATTTTTCTTTTCTTTTCTTTTGGTCTTATCTATCCTAACAATACAATTCCCGAAAGAGAACTTTTTTCCTTTTATTCTTCCCCCTCCTCTCCCCTAGCTGGGATTCCATCACAAGTTGTAATGGCAGAAGGAGGGCATGCAGCATGTTTCCTGCCAATGTTACAGCTTTTCATTCGACATTTACAAATGACAAGACAGATAGTGGTCCACGATAGTTTCACAGACTGGGAAACTCGCCATGAAAAAGTACACCTATCACACAGTGATTAGTATTGCTCTAATCCAGGGAATTCAAACGGCACGCGATACTAAGAACCAAAGCTCTATGTAACTCCTATTTATTTATTTTTTACACGGAAAAATATGTTTGATTTCCAATCGACTGACGTACTTGTATATTAGAACTTGAAATAACAAAATAGGAATACCAGCTGGGAGACACATGGCAGGATCCTTCATTATGAATATTAGAAATTAATATCTAAAATATATCTAACTAAGCAAAGGATTATGATAGGTTCGGCTGGGCTGTTTTGAATAAGTGCATGAAAATCTAAGCTACATTTCAAGATCAGAAAGTAGAAGCAGTAAAAGGGCTTGGGGAAATATAAATACTCGTATATAGACTTAAGCGACTGCATATCCAATTCTATCAAGATGTTAACTACATCTTACTTAAAGATGTAACTACCATCAAGAATAAAGGGAGGGGTTTTTGCTTTCGTAAAGGTGACTACAGTGGTCTGACAGTTTTTAAATTTTGTGCAGTGGCAGGATCCTTCAGTGGGACAAACTGATGATGTTACCATCAGCAAATTCTAAATGGGAAGCGTTTGAGGAATTAATCATAGAAACCACTAGGCTTTTCATACCAACTAAGAAATACTCTTCAAGGCCTAAATGGAGGTCAGATGAACGGATGAAACTCGTGGCAGAGAAGGTAGAGGATGAGATGCATAAAAATTATCAGGCGACACAGAAGCCGATAATAGATATAAACTAGTCTGCAATCAAGTCACAAAGGAGGTCAGGCAAGAGAAGGCAAAACAGCAGTGATTTCTTCACTTATGTAAACACTAGAAAGAAGGATATGAATCAAATTGGTCCACTCGATATCGATGGTTTGACTGCTGATGATCTTGCTCAGGTTGTTGACAAACTGAATGAGTATTTTGCAGCTACATTCATATATGGGGAATTCCTTAAGGAAGGGGACGCCAGAAGTTTATCGAGCTCTAAAAAAGAGTAAATGATTTTGTAATAACTGAGAGAAAAGTGGAAAAGAAATTGTTGAAGTTAAACATAAGAAAGGCACATGGGGGGATGGGATCTATCGAGTTATATTAAGGGCGGCAGCGAAGTAAGTAAGCAAACCCTTAGCCATAATTATGAGAGCATTCTTGGATTCAGAGGAGGTCCCTGCAGACTAGAGATGTGCGAATGCATCCCAAATTCACAAGGGCGACACGAGTAATTACAGACCAGTTAGTTCAACTTCTGTTCCAGGGAAAATAATTGGGTTACTGTAAAAGAAGTAATGCAGGATCTTCTAGAGAAGACCGCAAT